>NC_057811.1:495354996-495356682 GCF_018294505.1 Triticum aestivum
GGGGGTTTTGCTGGACACTCAAATGGACTTAGCGGATGCCCGGTTAACCGTTGGAGTACCAAACGACCTCCGAATGGAACGAAACTTGACCGGTAGTCTCCGGGTGGTATACCAGGGCCACTTGACAAGCCTCGGTCCATTCCGAGAAAGTTTGACACACGCACATGAAAGAAAACAAGAGGGGAGCACCGGACGAGATAGGAGCGCCGGATTGGAAAACGGACAACGGGGAAAATGCTCGGATGCATGAGACGAACACGTATGCGAATGCAATGCACATGATGACATGATCTGAAAATGCATGACATGACAAAATACAAAACGAAAGACAAAACCCGACAACGGAGGGAATAACATAGCACATAGCCGGAAATGGCAAGAGTCGGAGTTACAAATATGGCAAGTTACATACGGGGTGTTACAACACTCCACCACTACGAGAGGATCTCGTCCCGAGATCTAGGACTGAAAGAACTCCGGATATTCGGAACGGAGATGGTCCTCACGTTCCCAGGTGGCTTCCCGGTCGGAATGGTGCGACCACTTCACTTTCAGGAATTTGATAGACTTGTTGCGAGTCTTGCGCTCAGTTTCTTCAAGAATAGAAACGGGGTGCTCATGATAAGACAAATATTCTTGGAGGTCAATCTCTTCGAAGTTGATAGTGCGCTCAGGCGTCTTGAAGCACTTGCGGAGCTGTGATACGTGGAACACATCGTGCACGTTCGCGAAGTTGGAAGGAAGCTCAAGTTGATAAGCGAGGTCGCCTCTTTTGCCAATGATCTTGAAAGGACCCACGTATCTAGGGGCAAGCTTCCCTTTGATACCGAAGCGACGAGTGCCTTTCATTGGAGAGACGTGGAGGTAGACATGGTCTCCGATCTCGAAAGCCAAATCACGATGCTTACTATCATAGTAACTCTTATGGCGCGATTGCGCGGCTTTGAGATTATCACGGATGACTTTACACATTTCTTCAGCTTCAGTGATTAAGTCATTGCCAAGAAGTTGGCGTTCACCAGTCTCTGACCAATTGAGAGGAGTACGACACTTTCTGCCATAGAGAATCTCGAATGGGGCCTTGCCCGAACTCGCTTGGAAGCTGTTGTTGTAGGAGAATTCAGCATAAGGAAGACAATCTTCCCATTTCATGCCAAAGGAAATGACACAAGCCCTGAGCATATCTTCAAGAATTTGATTGACTCGCTCGACTTGGCCACTAGTTTGAGGATGGAAAGCTGTGCTGAAGCGAATGTTTGTGCCCATGGCCTTCTGGAATGAGTCCCAGAACTTAGAGGTGAAGATGCTTCCACGATCAGAAGAAATCAATTGTGGAATGCCGTGCAAGGAGACAATTCTGGAGGTGTAAAGCTCTGCCAGCTGAGCTGCTGTGATGGATTCTTTGATTGGAAGGAAATGAGCCACTTTAGAAAGCTTGTCAATGACAACGAAGATAGCATCATTTCCGCGCTTGGACTTTGGAAACCCAGTCACGAAGTCCATTTCGATATGATCAAACTTCCACTCCGGGATAGAAAGAGGTTGGAGGACACCAGCTGGTCGTTGGTGTTCTGCTTTCACTCTTCGGCAGACATCACATTCATTCACGAATTGAGCAATTTCTCGCTTCATTCGAGTCCACCAATACGACTGCTTGAGGTCATGATACATCTTCGTACTTCCAGG
>NC_057811.1:495356692-495364406 GCF_018294505.1 Triticum aestivum
TGAATGGAAAGGAGAGAATTGTGCGCCTCGTTCATTATGACTTTCCTTAGATCACCTTTAGGAACCACAATCCGGTCCTCGAAGAATAAAGTGTCTCTGTCATCAATGCGATAGCACTTGTATTTGGAAAGACCCTTGTCGATACCACGTTTCACCTTCTTCACCATGGCATCAAGGAGTTGTGCCTCACGAATTTGATCTTCCAAAGTAGGAGATACTATGAGGTTTGCAAGAAAGCCTTGAGGAACAACTTGGAGATTCAGCTTGCGGAAAGCTTCACAAATATCCGGTTGGAAAGGTTTGAGAATTAAGCTGTTGCAATAAGCCTTCCTGCTTAAAGCATCTGCAATGACATTTGCCTTGCCTGGAGTATATTCAATACTCGGATTGTACTCTTGAATCATTTCGACCCATCGAGTCTGCCTGAGGTTGAGGTTGGGCTGAGTGAAGATATACTTGAGACTCTTGTGATCGGTGAAAATGTCCACTTGTCTTCCCAACAAGAGATGTCTCCACGTTATTAATGCATGGACAACTGCCGCCAACTCAAGATCGTGAGTGGGGTAGTTCTTCTCATTGGGCTTCAACTGACGAGAGGTATAGGCCACAACTTTCTTCTCTTGCATTAACACAGTACCGAGACCTTGGAGAGAAGCATCACAGAAAACTTCAAACGGCTTGGATTCATCAGGAGGAGTCAAGACAGGAGCTGTGACTAGTTTCTCTTTGAGAGTGTTGAAAGCAACGTCACACTCAGGAGACCAGACATACTTCACATGCTTCTGTAGGAGGTTGGAAAGAGGCTTTGCAATCTTGGAGAAATTCTCAACGAATCTTCGGCAATAGCTTGCAAGACCCAGAAAACTGCGGAGCTGCTTGACATTCTGAGGAAGTTCCCAATCCACAACTGCGGACACCTTCTCGGGGTTAACAGCGATGCCTTTGGCAGAGATGATGTGACCAAGGAAAAGAACTTCATCAAGCCAAAACTCACATTTGGAGAACTTCGCATAGAATTGATATTCTCTGAGCTTGTCGAGCACCAATCGCAAATGTTTGGCATGGTCCTCCTTATTCTTGGAGAAGACCAAGATATCCTCGAGATACACCAGAACGAATTCATTGGTATAGGGGTTGAAGATGAAATTCATCATCCGAGAGAACACCGGAGGAGCATTGACAAGACCGAAAGACACGACAGTATATTCATAAGAACCAAAGCTTGTTATGAATGCTGTCTTGGGAATATCTTCTTCACGAATGCGAATCTGATGATAACCCATACGAAGGTCAAGCTTCGAGAATACTTTAGCACCTTTGAGTTGCTCAAATAGCTCATTGATGTTGGGAAGTGGATACTTGTTCTTGATTGTCTTCTTGTTCAATGGACGGTAGTCGACACAAAGTCGGTCCGTGCCATCCTTCTTCTTGACAAAAAGAACACCACAACCCCATGGAGAAGAACTCGGTCTGATCAAACCCAGACGTTCTTGTTCATTGAGCTGCTTCTTCAATTCCTTCAGCTCGTTGGGTCCAAGCTTGTATGGACGCTTGCAAACGGGTTCAGTGCCAGGCTCTAGTTCGATAACGAACTCAACTGGCCAATGAGGAGGCATACCCAAAAGCTCTTCTGGAAAGACATCTTGATACTCGCAAACGACTGGAATTTGCGAGATGGCATTCAATTCGCCCTTCTCATTGAGAGAGAAAAACCGAATGGTTTCATCACGAGCGGCATAAATAATCACATCCTCAGACGAGTGTGTCAATTGAATTTCCCTGGCAGCACAATCAAGTTGAGCTTTGTGCTTAGAAAGCCAGTCCATCCCGAGAATAAGATCAATATCCGAGTCGCCAAGGACAATTGGAGAAGACTGAAATTTGTAGTCGCCCATCTTGATGGAAACATCGGGAGCAACCAAACTAGAAGACAAAAGCTTTCCCGGAGAAACAACTTGCATAACTTTGGATAAAATCTCTGTGTCAACATTGTGCTTCGATGCAAATGGGTATGACAAGAAAGAATGCGATGCACCAGTATCAAAAAGAACTTTTGCAGGAATATCATTAACTGAGAGATTACCCATTATCACATCAGTAGATTCCTCCGCTTGAGCTGCATTCATCATGTTCACCTTTGCAGACTTTGGATTATGCTTGACCACTGCATTGCTGGAAGATCTGACAGGAGGAGGAGGAGGAGGCAGACGCCTTTGGTTGAAGCACTTGTTAGCATAGTGACCTTTTTGCTGACATTTGTTGCAAGTCACCTCTGAGAGTGGACGGTGATAAGGAGCATTGGACTTTGGAGCTTGATTCTGAGACTTGTTCTGATAGCCAGAGTTGGAAGAGTTTGAAGAACCATGGCCACCTTTGTTCTTCTGCTGGTAAGGCTGACGAAACAGAGGAGGAGGAGGCAACCAGAACTTCTGTTGCTTAGCTGTCACAAGTGAGGAAGAAGAAGACTGAACTGCGTCTCTGACTCTCTTCTTAGAAGCCTCACACTTGAGCTGAGCAGCCTCTTGCTTCAGTGCCATATTGTAGAATTGATCAAACTGAGTAGGCTCAACAAGAACGAGAGCTAACTGCAGATCCTCTTTAAGGCCACCTCTGAAGTGATAGATCATGCTCTTTTCATCAGGAACGTCTTGTTTAGCGAAGCGAGCAAGTTTCTGAAACTGAATGTTGTATTGATACACAGACATGTTGCCTTGCTTGAGTTGCGGAACTCCTCACGCTTGCTCTCAACAACACTTTGTGGAATGTGGTGCGCTTTGAAGTCCCGACAGAAGTCATTCCAAGTGATCACACGACCTCCTCTGGAATCTTTGTATTGTTGATACCAATCAGCAGCTTGGTCCTTGAGCTGGAAAGAAGCGAACTTGACATAGTCCTCAGGCCTGACATTGCTACATTCAAAATGCTTGTTGATGTCCACGAGCCAATCATCGGCATCCGTGGCCTCGGCACGGTAGCTGAAAGACTTGGGCTGATTTGCGAGGAACTGGTTGAGAGTGGCAAAGTGAAACTGATTGTTGCCTTGACCTTGATTGCCTTGATTGCCTTGCCCTTGAGTACGTTCTTGCAAGAGTTGCAGAATCATCTGAGCATTGGCGTTGGTGGCTGCCATGATAGCTTGCCATGCCTCCGGAGGTGGAGGTGGTGGCGGAGGGTTCGCTTGACTCCCTTCATTGCGATCCGGATTCTGACGCGTTGGCGGAGCCATCCTGAAGAGGGTGACATCCGTTAGCATCTTGATAGACAAATAGATAAGTAGAATCAACGGATAGAAATTGCAACATATAGTCTTCACAATAAACATTTGAACGAAGATGAACGAATGAATTCCGTAGTGAATCATCACACTTCCATAAGTTGAGAAGCCACTTGAAAAAGATATGGAATGAACATATGAATTCGAAGGAACTCGAATACCACAATACAAAATAAAACAAAGTATTGGCTTGCAGAATAAGCCGGAACAAACATATGATAGATATTTCGTGTGAAGTTTTCATGGTGGGGCCCACACGGGCTCAATCGTACAGCACCATCATGTACAAGGCTGTGCACATGACATACGAAGCGTCCCCGAGTCGGCAAAGCCATGGACTCTTTAAGACACTACGAGACCACTGTAAAATCAACCGTGGAAAGGCGGACCACTAGACGTCAAACCCCAATCTCATATCATGCGTCTGTCGGAAAGATATCCTAAGGCTACTTGAATTCCCACTTATAAACTCCCGAAACTTTCTGGTTATGCAATCTGGTGTAGGGAATACAGGGGACACAAAATATATCACCCAAACTAACAATCCCTAGATCCAGCTGTATCCATCCGTCAACACATAACCAAGAAACCTTCGGAAATCGTTTACCTCAACCTTCGTAAAAAACATCCGTTATACAAGTTATGGCAATACTCCCGAACTCCCGCCCCAGTACTGGGTGGCGTCGAGGTGATCTCACCAACAACTGCATAAAAGAGATTTCGATGTCGGCGAAACTCAGGTATTCCAGAACTGCAACGATAAAATTGTGACGACAACACCTCGGAGCTCAACTCCCCGGGACACTGCCACAACCCCTAAATGTCAGGAGGCACCAAGAACAATGTTCTCGTCACAAAGCCATCGGAACGATTCCAAGATACCCGCGTGATCCTAAATTTTTTTTAGTGAAATTCGAGGAGAGAGTAGTCAAAACTTCTACGTCAGGAGACCTCACCAGAGCGACGAAGAGACTGAGGAGTAAAAAGAATCCTACTCTCCGATATATATAATCCTAAGACTCAAAACATTTTTGTTCTAGACTCAACAACGCCAGCGATTCGATCAAGCAGGGGGCTCCTAAGTCGGGGATGGCTCTGATTACCAACTTGTAACACCCACGATGCGGCTATATCTCCCACGTGTCGGAGCACGACTTAGAGGCATAACCGCATAGTGGTTTTGTCGCAAAAAGGGTCATCTTCACACAATCCCATGTAATGAACAAGAATGGGATAAAGAGTTGGCTTACAATCGCCACTTCACACAATACATGAATATAAATCATACATCATCCAAAATACAAGCATATAGACTGACTACGGTCAAAATCCAGATGAAAATAAGATAACCCCAAATGCTAGATCCCCGATCGTCCCAACTGGGCTCCACTACTGATCATCAGGGAAAGACACATAGTAACGACGACGTTCCTCATTGAACTCCCACTTGAGATCGATCCCATCATCTGCATCGGCATCGTCGGCACCTGCAACTGTTTTGGTAGAATCTGTGAGTCACGGGGACTCAGCAATCTCACACCCGCGAGATCAAGACTATTTAAGCTTATAGGAAAGGGAGGTGTAAAGAGGTGGAGTTGCAGCGGCAAAAGCATATATGGTGGCTAACTTGCGCAAATGAGAGCGAGAAGAGAAGCAACAGAACGGACGTCATCTAGCAATGACCAAGAAGTGATCCTGAACACCTACTTACGTCATACATAACACAGACCGTGTTCACTTCCCGGACTCCGCCGAGAAGAGACCATCACGGCTACACACGCAGTTGATGCATTTTAACTGGGTCAAGTGACAAGTTATCTACAACCGGACATTAACAAATTCCCATCTGCCTCATAACCGCGGGCACGGCTTTCGAAAGATATTACACTGCAGGGGTGTCCCAACTTAGCCCATCATAAGCTCTCACGGTCAACGAAGGATAAACCTTCTCCCGGAAAGACCCGATCAGTCTCGAAATCCCGGTTTACAAGACATTTCGACAATGGTAAAACAAGACCAGCAAAGCCACCCGAATGTGCCGACAAATCCCGATAGGAGCTGCACATATCTCGTTCTCAGGGCACACCGGATGAGACATCCTACGAGTAAAACCAGACCTCGAGTTTTCACGAGGGGGGCCCGCAGTCTGCTCAGTTCGGACCAACACTCGAAGGAGCACTGGCCCGGGGGGGTTAAAATAAGATGACCCTCGGGCTCGCGAAAACCCGGGGGAAAAGGCTTAGGTGGCAAATGGTAAAACCAAGGTTGGGCCTTGCTGGAGGAGTTTTATTCAAGGCGAACTGTCAAGGGGGTCCCATAAATCACCCGACCGTGTAAGGAACGCAAACTCAAGGAACATAATCCCGGTATATCAGTAACTAGGGCGGCAAGAGTGGAACAAAACACCAGGCATAAGGCCGAGCCTTCCACCCTTTACCAAATATATAGATGCATTAATTAAATAAGATATATTGTGATATCCCAACATATCCATGTTCCGAAATGGAACAAGCTTCAACTTCACCTGCAACTAGCAACGCTATAAGAGGGGCTGAGCAAAAGCGGTAACATAGCCAAACAACGGTTTTCTAGGAGAGGATGGTTAGAGGCTGACATGGCAAAAATGGGAGACATGATATAGCAAGTGATAGGTAGCGGAGCATGGCAATAGATCGAACAACTAGCAAAGCAAAGATAGAAGTGATTTCGAGGGGTGGTCATCTTGCCTGCAAGGTTCTCAGAGTTGTCGAAAGCTTGATCCTCGTAAGCGTACTCAACAGGTTCCTCGTTCACGAACTCGTCTCCCGGCTCTACCCAAGACAAGAACAAAAACAAACGGAACCACAATCAATCACGAGGAATGCACAAGCAACATGATGCAAAACATGTATGATATGCAGGATATGATGTGCGATGCATATGCGTGCTCCGGAAGGAAAATGATGAACATGGCAGTAACTTGGCAAACCAAGCATGCCACTGGAAAGATGAGGTGATTTCGGTCGAAATCGATATAAAGATCACCGGAATCGGATGCACGGTTTGCAAATGGCAAGCAAAACAAGAATGACACGAATCTGCGATTAACAGCATGATACACCTAAATGCAACAAGTAGCAAAGCTACAGCACCCCAACATAGCAACAAAGCACATGGCAGTAATCTACAAGAGATGCTTGACAAAAGATGAACACTGAGCTACGGCTAGTTCACAACATATCAAGCTCAAACAAGCATGGCAAAAGTGCAAAAGGTTACAGGTTCCCAGACTTGGTGAAAAACTGGACATGGCAGTAAACAGCATCAGGTAGCAATGTTTAGAGCACGAAATCAACATGCTACAGGAACTTAACATAGCAAAACTTGCCATTTAAGTGTTCTACTAAATGTACATGACAAAAGTCCCTTACTTACCATAAGCCAAAAAGGTCCATAAGATATGATGGCAAGCATGTAAACATAGCAAGTTCCGTTATCAGGTTTCAGACTTAGCAGAAAACAGAGCATGGCAGAAATAATAATTTGTAGGCATCTTTGTGAGCTTGGATCACTCACTACAGAGCAACGCACTACAAACCAAGCACACCTACAGCAAGATGGAATGTTAATGAAGCCAACCATGGCAAGAACAAATGCATAGCATGTATGGATCAACTACAATAAGCTTGGCAAAATTGCATATCATGTTAAGAATCTACCAGAAATATTTTATAGCAAAAGTAGAGCAAGATTGAGTCATGCTATGGCACTCCATAGTTGCAAACAATTACAGGAATGGATCATTTACAACTATATCTACAAAACATCCTTACTGAACATCTCCAAAATATGCATGGATCTCTCTGTAGCATCAAGTTTACATGACAACAAAATTACAGCAGACGAGGACTTAGAGAAATCACTAAGTCCCTGAAAACAGAAATATTACGGAGCCTACTTTGCATGCTTGTGCTAGTCACCACAGAGATCACAAAAATACATGGACTATACCACTGGAAATACGGCATGGCATACTTCAAAACATATGTAGAGCTCATGCTCAAAAGATGCACAGAATAAATGATACAAAAATGACAAATCTCCAAGTTCTGATAAGAACCAGAGAATAACAGCAACTAGCCCTCTTCCAACGAAGATTTGGGCATCAAGATGACCTCTAATGAACATGGTGCAATTGAATGAAATGAAGAGCATCACGAGGCGAACAATTTGACATATTACACGCGCGAATCGGAGCTACATGCAAGGAGTTATGGCATCGGGAACAGAGGCACATGCTGATAAAATCTTAAGACAGAAAAAAAAGGGGCGAGAAAGAGTCAACGCTCACATACAGATCCGATCGGATCGAGGCTACAGGAGCTCGACGGCGCTCGGGGCTCCGATGGGCTGCTCGCCAGCGGGAGGAAGGAGGGCGGCGCGAGGAGAGGAGGCCGGAGG
>NC_057811.1:495365507-495367193 GCF_018294505.1 Triticum aestivum
GGGGGTTTTGCTGGACACTCAAATGGACTTAGCGGATGCCCGGTTAACCGTTGGAGTACCAAACGACCTCCGAATGGAACGAAACTTGACCGGTAGTCTCCGGGTGGTATACCAGGGCCACTTGACAAGCCTCGGTCCATTCCGAGAAAGTTTGACACACGCACATGAAAGAAAACAAGAGGGGAGCACCGGACGAGATAGGAGCGCCGGATTGGAAAACGGACAACGGGGAAAATGCTCGGATGCATGAGACGAACACGTATGCGAATGCAATGCACATGATGACATGATCTGAAAATGCATGACATGACAAAATACAAAACGAAAGACAAAACCCGACAACGGAGGGAATAACATAGCACATAGCCGGAAATGGCAAGAGTCGGAGTTACAAATATGGCAAGTTACATACGGGGTGTTACAACACTCCACCACTACGAGAGGATCTCGTCCCGAGATCTAGGACTGAAAGAACTCCGGATATTCGGAACGGAGATGGTCCTCACGTTCCCAGGTGGCTTCCCGGTCGGAATGGTGCGACCACTTCACTTTCAGGAATTTGATAGACTTGTTGCGAGTCTTGCGCTCAGTTTCTTCAAGAATAGAAACGGGGTGCTCATGATAAGACAAATATTCTTGGAGGTCAATCTCTTCGAAGTTGATAGTGCGCTCAGGCGTCTTGAAGCACTTGCGGAGCTGTGATACGTGGAACACATCGTGCACGTTCGCGAAGTTGGAAGGAAGCTCAAGTTGATAAGCGAGGTCGCCTCTTTTGCCAATGATCTTGAAAGGACCCACGTATCTAGGGGCAAGCTTCCCTTTGATACCGAAGCGACGAGTGCCTTTCATTGGAGAGACGTGGAGGTAGACATGGTCTCCGATCTCGAAAGCCAAATCACGATGCTTACTATCATAGTAACTCTTATGGCGCGATTGCGCGGCTTTGAGATTATCACGGATGACTTTACACATTTCTTCAGCTTCAGTGATTAAGTCATTGCCAAGAAGTTGGCGTTCACCAGTCTCTGACCAATTGAGAGGAGTACGACACTTTCTGCCATAGAGAATCTCGAATGGGGCCTTGCCCGAACTCGCTTGGAAGCTGTTGTTGTAGGAGAATTCAGCATAAGGAAGACAATCTTCCCATTTCATGCCAAAGGAAATGACACAAGCCCTGAGCATATCTTCAAGAATTTGATTGACTCGCTCGACTTGGCCACTAGTTTGAGGATGGAAAGCTGTGCTGAAGCGAATGTTTGTGCCCATGGCCTTCTGGAATGAGTCCCAGAACTTAGAGGTGAAGATGCTTCCACGATCAGAAGAAATCAATTGTGGAATGCCGTGCAAGGAGACAATTCTGGAGGTGTAAAGCTCTGCCAGCTGAGCTGCTGTGATGGATTCTTTGATTGGAAGGAAATGAGCCACTTTAGAAAGCTTGTCAATGACAACGAAGATAGCATCATTTCCGCGCTTGGACTTTGGAAACCCAGTCACGAAGTCCATTTCGATATGATCAAACTTCCACTCCGGGATAGAAAGAGGTTGGAGGACACCAGCTGGTCGTTGGTGTTCTGCTTTCACTCTTCGGCAGACATCACATTCATTCACGAATTGAGCAATTTCTCGCTTCATTCGAGTCCACCAATACGACTGCTTGAGGTCATGATACATCTTCGTACTTCCAGG
>NC_057811.1:495367640-495375377 GCF_018294505.1 Triticum aestivum
TGAATGGAAAGGAGAGAATTGTGCGCCTCGTTCATTATGACTTTCCTTAGATCACCTTTAGGAACCACAATCCGGTCCTCGAAGAATAAAGTGTCTCTGTCATCAATGCGATAGCACTTGTATTTGGAAAGACCCTTGTCGATACCACGTTTCACCTTCTTCACCATGGCATCAAGGAGTTGTGCCTCACGAATTTGATCTTCCAAAGTAGGAGATACTATGAGGTTTGCAAGAAAGCCTTGAGGAACAACTTGGAGATTCAGCTTGCGGAAAGCTTCACAAATATCCGGTTGGAAAGGTTTGAGAATTAAGCTGTTGCAATAAGCCTTCCTGCTTAAAGCATCTGCAATGACATTTGCCTTGCCTGGAGTATATTCAATACTCGGATTGTACTCTTGAATCATTTCGACCCATCGAGTCTGCCTGAGGTTGAGGTTGGGCTGAGTGAAGATATACTTGAGACTCTTGTGATCGGTGAAAATGTCCACTTGTCTTCCCAACAAGAGATGTCTCCACGTTATTAATGCATGGACAACTGCCGCCAACTCAAGATCGTGAGTGGGGTAGTTCTTCTCATTGGGCTTCAACTGACGAGAGGTATAGGCCACAACTTTCTTCTCTTGCATTAACACAGTACCGAGACCTTGGAGAGAAGCATCACAGAAAACTTCAAACGGCTTGGATTCATCAGGAGGAGTCAAGACAGGAGCTGTGACTAGTTTCTCTTTGAGAGTGTTGAAAGCAACGTCACACTCAGGAGACCAGACATACTTCACATGCTTCTGTAGGAGGTTGGAAAGAGGCTTTGCAATCTTGGAGAAATTCTCAACGAATCTTCGGCAATAGCTTGCAAGACCCAGAAAACTGCGGAGCTGCTTGACATTCTGAGGAAGTTCCCAATCCACAACTGCGGACACCTTCTCGGGGTTAACAGCGATGCCTTTGGCAGAGATGATGTGACCAAGGAAAAGAACTTCATCAAGCCAAAACTCACATTTGGAGAACTTCGCATAGAATTGATATTCTCTGAGCTTGTCGAGCACCAATCGCAAATGTTTGGCATGGTCCTCCTTATTCTTGGAGAAGACCAAGATATCCTCGAGATACACCAGAACGAATTCATTGGTATAGGGGTTGAAGATGAAATTCATCATCCGAGAGAACACCGGAGGAGCATTGACAAGACCGAAAGACACGACAGTATATTCATAAGAACCAAAGCTTGTTATGAATGCTGTCTTGGGAATATCTTCTTCACGAATGCGAATCTGATGATAACCCATACGAAGGTCAAGCTTCGAGAATACTTTAGCACCTTTGAGTTGCTCAAATAGCTCATTGATTGTCTTCTTGTTCAATGGACGGTAGTCGACACAAAGTCGGTCCGTGCCATCCTTCTTCTTGACAAAAAGAACACCACAACCCCATGGAGAAGAACTCGGTCTGATCAAACCCAGACGTTCTTGTTCATCGAGCTGCTTCTTCAATTCCTTCAGCTCGTTGGGTCCAAGCTTGTATGGACGCTTGCAAACGGGTTCAGTGCCAGGCTCTAGTTCGATAACGAACTGAACTGGCCAATGAGGAGGCATACCCGGAAGCTCTTCTGGAAAGACATCTTGATACTCGCAAATGACTGGCATTTGCGAGATGGCATTCAATTCGCCCTTCTCATTGAGAGAGAAAAACCGAATGGTTTCATCACGAGCGGCATAAATAATCACATCCTCAGACGAGTGTGTCAATTGAATTTCCCTGGCAGCACAATCAAGTTGAGCTTTGTGCTTAGAAAGCCAGTCCATCCCGAGAATAAGATCAATATCCGAGTCACCAAGGACAATTGGAGAAGACTGAAATTTGTAGTCGCCCATCTTGATGGAAACATCGGGAGCAACCAAACTAGAAGACAAAAGCTTTCCCGGAGAAACAACTTGCATAACTTTGGATAAAATCTCTGTGTCAACATTGTGCTTCGATGCAAATGGGTATGACAAGAAAGAATGCGATGCACCAGTATCAAAAAGAACTTTTGCAGGAATATCATTAACTGAGAGATTACCCATTATCACATCAGTAGATTCCTCCGCTTGAGCTGCATTCATCATGTTCACCTTTGCAGACTTTGGATTATGCTTGACCACTGCATTGCTGGAAGATCTGACAGGAGGAGGAGGAGGAGGAGGCAGACGCCTTTGGTTGAAGCACTTGTTAGCATAGTGACCTTTTTGCTGACATTTGTTGCAAGTCACCTCTGAGAGTGGACGGTGATAAGGAGCATTGGACTTTGGAGCTTGATTCTGAGACTTGTTCTGATAGCCAGAGTTGGAAGAGTTTGAAGAACCATGGCCACCTTTGTTCTTCTGCTGGTAAGGCTGACGAAACGGAGGAGGAGGAGGCAACCAGAACTTCTGTTGCTTAGCTGTCACAAGTGAGGAAGAAGAAGACTGAACTGCGTCTCTGACTCTCTTCTTAGAAGCCTCACACTTGAGCTGAGCAGCCTCTTGCTTCAGTGCCATATTGTAGAATTGATCAAACTGAGTAGGCTCAACAAGAACGAGAGCTAACTGCAGATCCTCTTTAAGGCCACCTCTGAAGTGATAGATCATGCTCTTTTCATCAGGAACGTCTTGTTTAGCGAAGCGAGCAAGTTTCTGAAACTGAATGTTGTATTGATACACAGACATGTTGCCTTGCTTGAGATTGCGGAACTCCTCACGCTTGCTCTCAACAACACTTTGTGGAATGTGGTGCGCTTTGAAGTCCCGACAGAAGTCAGTCCAAGTGATCACACGACCTCCTCTGGAATCTTTGTATTGTTGATACCAATCAGCAGCTTGGTCCTTGAGCTGGAAAGAAGCGAACTTGACATAGTCCTCAGGCCTGACATTGCTACATTCAAAATGCTTGTTGATGTCCACGAGCCAATCATCGGCATCCGTGGCCTCGGCACGGTAGCTGAAAGACTTGGGCTGATTTGCGAGGAACTGGTTGAGAGTGGCAAAGTGAAACTGATTGTTGCCTTGACCTTGATTGCCTTGATTGCCTTGCCCTTGAGTACGTTCTTGCAAGAGTTGCAGAATCATCTGAGCATTGGCGTTGGTGGCTGCCATGATAGCTTGCCATGCCTCCGGAGGTGGAGGTGGTGGCGGAGGGTTCGCTTGACTCCCTTCATTGCGATCCGGATTCTGACGCGTTGGCGGAGCCATCCTGAAGAGGGTGACATCCGTTAGCATCTTGATAGACAAATAGATAAGTAGAATCAACGGATAGAAATTGCAACATATAGTCTTCACAATAAACATTTGAACGAAGATGAACGAATGAATTCCGTAGTGAATCATCACACTTCCATAAGTTGAGAAGCCACTTGAAAAGGATATGGAATGAACATATGAATTCGAAGGAACTCGAATACCACAATACAAAATAAAACAAAGTATTGGCTTGCAGAATAAGCCGGAACAAACATATGATAGATATTTCGTCTGAAGTTTTCGTGGTGGGGCCCACACGGGCTCAATCGTATAGCACCATCATGTACAAGGCTGTGCACATGACATACGAAGCGTCCCCGAGTCGGCAAAGCCATGGACTCTTTAAGACACTACGAGACCACTGTAAAATCAACCGTGGAAAGGCGGACCACTAGACGTCAAACCCCAATCTCATATCATGCGTCTGTCGGAAAGATATCCTAAGGCTACTTGAATTCCCACTTATAAACTCCCGAAACTTTCTGGTTATGCAATCTGGTGTAGGGGATACAGGGGACACAAAATATATCACCCAAACTAACAATCCCTAGATCCAGCTGTATCCATCCGTCAACACATAACCAAGAAACCTTCGGAAATCGTTTACCTCAACCTTCGTAAAAAACATCCGTTATACAAGTTATGGCAATACTCCCGAACTCCCGCCCCAGTACTGGGTGGCGTCGAGGTGATCTCACCAACAACTGCATAAAAGAGATTTCGATGTCGGCGAAACTCAGGTATTCCAGAACTGCAACGATAAAATTGTGACGACGACACCTCGGAGCTCAACTCCCCGGGACACTGCCACAACCCCTAAATGTCAGGAGGCACCAAGAACAATGTTCTCGTCACAAAGCCATCGGAACGATTCCAAGATACCCGCGTGATCCTAAAATTTTTTTTAGTGAAATTCGAGGAGAGAGTAGTCAAAACTTCTACGTCAGGAGACCTCACCAGAGCGACGAAGAGACTGAGGAGTAAAAAGAATCCTACTCTCCGATATATATAATCCTAAGACTCAAAACATTTTTGTTCTAGACTCAACAACGCCAGCGATTCGATCAAGCAGGGGGCTCCTAAGTCGGGGATGGCTCTGATTACCAACTTGTAACACCCACGATGCGGCTATATCTCCCACGTGTCGGAGCACGACTTAGAGGCATAACCGCATAGTGGTTTTGTTGCAAAAAGGGTCATCTTCACACAATCCCATGTAATGAACAAGAATGGGATAAAGAGTTGGCTTACAATCGCCACTTCACACAATACATGAGTATAAATCATACATCATCCAAAATACAAGCATATAGACTGACTACGGTCAAAATCCAGATGAAAATAAGATAACCCCAAATGCTAGATCCCCGATCGTCCCAACTGGGCTCCACTACTGATCATCAGGGAAAGACACATAGTAACGACGACGTTCCTCATTGAACTCCCACTTGAGATCGATCCCATCATCTGCATCGGCATCGTCGGCACCTGCAACTGTTTTGGTAGAATCTGTGAGTCACGGGGACTCAGCAATCTCACACCCGCGAGATCAAGACTATTTAAGCTTATAGGAAAGGGAGGTGTAAAGAGGTGGAGTTGCAGCGGCAAAAGCATATATGGTGGCTAACTTGCGCAAATGAGAGCGAGAAGAGAAGCAACGGAACGGACGTCATCTAGCAATGACCAAGAAGTGATCCTGAACACCTACTTACGTCATACATAACACAGACCGTGTTCACTTCCCGGACTCCGCCGAGAAGAGACCATCACGGCTACACACGCAGTTGATGCATTTTAACTGGGTCAAGTGACAAGTTATCTACAACCGGACATTAACAAATTCCCATCTGCCTCATAACCGCGGGCACGGCTTTCGAAAGATATTACCCTGCAGGGGTGTCCCAACTTAGCCCATCATAAGCTCTCACGGTCAACGAAGGATAAACCTTCTCCCGGAAAGACCCGATCAGTCTCGGAATCCCGGTTTACAAGACATTTCGACAATGGTAAAACAAGACCAGCAAAGCCACCCGAATGTGCCGACAAATCCCGATAGGAGCTGCACATATCTCGTTCTCAGGGCACACCGGATGAGACATCCTACGAGTAAAACCAGACCTCGAGTTTCCACGAGGGGGCCCCGCAGTCTGCTCAGTTCGGACCAACACTCGATGGAGCACTGGCCCGGGGGGGTTAAAATAAGATGACCCTCGGGCTCGCGAAAACCCGGGGGAAAAGGCTTAGGTGGCAAATGGTAAAACCAAGGTTGGGCCTTGCTGGAGGAGTTTTATTCAAGGCGAACTGTCAAGGGGGTCCCATAAATCACCCGACCGTGTAAGGAACGCAAACTCAAGGAACATAATCCCGGTATATCAGTAACTAGGGCGGCAAGAGTGGAACAAAACACCAGGCATAAGGCCGAGCCTTCCACCCTTTACCAAATATATAGATGCATTAATTAAATAAGATATATTGTGATATCCCAACATATCCATGTTCCGACATGGAACAAGCTTCAACTTCACCTGCAACTAGCAACGCTATAAGAGGGGCTGAGCAAAAGCGGTAACATAGCCAAACAACGGTTTGCTAGGAGAGGATGGTTAGAGGCTGACATGGCAAAAATGGGAGACATGATATAGCAAGTGATAGGTAGCGGAGCATGGCAATAGAGCGAACAACTAGCAAAGCAAAGATAGAAGTGATTTCGAGGGGTGGTCATCTTGCCTGCAAGGTTCTCAGAGTTGTCGAAAGCTTGATCCTCGTAAGCGTACTCAACAGGTTCCTCGTTCACGAACTCGTCTCCCGGCTCTACCCAAGACAAGAACACAAACAAACGGAACCACAATCAATCACGAGGAATGCACAAGCAACATGATGCAAAACATGTATGATATGCAGGATATGATGTGCGATGCATATGCGTGCTCCGGAAGGAAAATGATGAACATGGCAGTAACTTGGCAAACCAAGCATGCCACTGGAAAGATGAGGTGATTTCGGTCGAAATCGATATAAAGATCACCGGAATCGGATGCACGGTTTGCAAATGGCAAGCAAAACAAGAATGACACGAATCTGCGATTAACAGCATGATACACCTAAATGCAACAAGTAGCAAAGCTACAGCACCCCAACATAGCAACAAAGCACATGGCAGTAATCTACAAGAGATGCTTGACAAAATATGAACACTGAGCTACGGCTAGTTCACAACATATCAAGCTCAAACAAGCATGGCAAAAGTGCAAAAGGTTACAGGTTCCCAGATTTGGTGAAAAACTGGACATGGCAGTAAACAGCATCAGGTAGCAATGTTTAGAGCACGAAATCAACATGCTATAGGAACTTAACATAGCAAAACTTGGCACTGAAGTGTTCTACTAAATGCACATGACAAAAGTCCTTTACTTACCATAAGCCAAAAAGGTCCAGAAGATATGATGGCAAGCATGTAAACATAGCAAGTTTCGTTATCAGGTTTCAGACTTAGCAGAAAACAGAGCATGGCAGAAATAATAATTTGTAGGCCCCTTTGTGAGCTTGGATCACTCACTACAGAACAACGGACTACAAACCAAGCACACCTACAGCAAGATGGCATGTTAATGAAGCCAACCATGGCAAGAACAAATGCATAGCATGTATGGATCAACTACAATAAGCTTGGCAAAATTGCATATCATGTTAAGAATCTACCAGAAATATTTTATAGCAAAAGTAGAGCAAGATTGAGTCATGCTATGGCACTCCATAATTGCAAACAATTGCAGGAATGGATCATTTACAACTATATCTACAAAACATCCTTACTGAACATCTCCAAAATATGCATGGATCTCTCTGTAGCATCAAGTTTACATGACAACAAAATTACAGCAGACGAGGACTTAGAGAAATCACTAAGTCCCTGAAAACAGAAATATTACGGAGCCTACTTTGCATGGTTGTGCTAGTCACCACAGAGATCACAAAAATACATGGACTATACCACTGGAAATACGGCATGGCATACTTCAAAACATATGTAGAGCTCATGCTCAAAAGATGCACAAAATAAATGATACAAAAATGACAAATCTCCAAGTTCTGATAAGAACCAGAGAATAACAGCAACTAGCCCTTTTCCAACGAAGATTTGGGCATCAAAATGACCTCTAATGAACATGGTGCAATTGAATGAAATGAAGAGCATCACGAGGCGAACAATTTGACATATTACACGCGCGAATCGGAGCTACATGCAAGGAGTTATGGCATCGGGAACAGAGGCACATGCTGATAAAATCTTAAGACAAAAAAAGGGGCGAGAAAGAGTCAACGCTCACATACAGATCCGATCGGATCGAGGCTACAGGAGCTCGACGGCGCTCAGGGCTCCGATGGGCTGCTCGCTGGCGGGAGGAAGGAGGGCGGCGCGAGGAGAGGAGGCCGGAGGCGGGGTCGCCGGCGGCGGGGGCGGCGCGACCGCGGCGGCGGAGCTCCG
>NC_057811.1:495375641-495380293 GCF_018294505.1 Triticum aestivum
CTTCGCGGGCCGGTGCGGTGGGTGGCCGGAGACGGGACACGTGGCGCGCTGCGATTCGTCCGCCGGCGCGGGCGGACGTGTCCGGCGCGGGCGGACGTTGTCCGGCGGCGCGAGGTGGAAGACGCTAGGGTTAGACTGCGATTTCGTTTTTCGGGATGCCCACATATTTATAGGTAGAGGGAGCTAGGAGGCTCCAAATGAGGTGCGGTTTTCGCCCACACGATCGTGATCGAACGACCTAGAGCATGGAAGAGAGTTTGGTGGGTTTTGGGCTGATTTTTGAGGGGGTTTTTGCTGGACACTCAAATGGACTTAGCGGATGCCCGGTTAACCGTTGGAGTACCAAACGACCTCCGAATGGAACGAAACTTGACCGGTAGTCTCCGGGTGGTATACCAGGGCCACTTGACAAGCCTCGGTCCATTCCGAGAAAGTTTGACACACGCACACGAAAGAAAACAAGAGGGGAGCATCGGAGGAGATAGGAGCGCCGGATTGGAAAACGGACAACGGGGAAAATGCTCGGATGCATGAGACGAACACGTATGCGAATGCAATGCACATGATGACATGATCTGAAAATGCATGACATGACAAAATACAAAACGAAAGACAAAACCCGACAACGGAGGGAATAACATAGCACATAGCCGGAAATGGCAAGAGTCGGAGTTACAAAGATGGCAAGTTACATACGGGGTGTTACAGTTTATGTGTCCGTCGTCAACACTCGCAATTTTGGCAGATTTTGGCCCGTTTCATGGACTATTACTCACCGTTTTGGGGTCCCGAACCGATTTCCATGGTTGATGAACCCCAAGGTGTGCTGACGCTTTGGTCATCAACAATCGCAGTTTGGGCGGATTTTGGCCCGTTTCTTGGACTATTACTCAGTTTTGGGGTCCCGGAGTCGCTTTTCATGATTGACGAACACCGGGGTGCGTTTACGTGTCGGTCATCAACACTCACAATTTTGGCCGATTCTGGTCCGTTTCGTGCACTATTACTCAACATTTTGGGTTCCGAGAGCTATTTCCACGATTGACGATCCCCGGGGTGCGTTTACGTGTCTGTCGTCAACACTCACAGTTTTGGCCAATTCTGACCCGTTTCGTGGACTATTACTCACTATTTTGCGGACCTGAAGCGATTTCCATAGTTGTTAAACCCGAAGGTGCGGTTATGTGTCGGTCATCAACACTCCCAGTTTTGGACGATTCTGACCCGTTTCATGGACTATTACTCACTATTTTGGGGTCCGAAGTGATTTCCACGATTAACGAACCCTGGGTGCATTTACATGTTGGTCATCAACACTCGTGGTTTTTGTCGATTCTGGTCCGTTTCGTGCACTATTACTTACCGTTTTTGGGTCCCGGAGTGATTCCGCGATTGACGATCCCCGGGGTGCGTTTACGTGTCCGTCGTCAACACTCACAGTTTTGGCCAATTCTGACCTGTTTCGTGGACTATTACTCACCGTTTTGGGGTCCCGAAACGATTTCCATAGTTGTTCAACCCCAAGGTGCGCTTACGTGTCGGTCATCAACACTTGAAGTTTTGGCCGATTCTGGCCCGTTTCTTGGACTATTACTCAGTTTTGCGGTCCTCGAGTGATTTCCACAATTGACGAACCCCGGTGTGCGCCTACGTGTCCGTTATCAACGCTCACAATTTTGGCCAATTCTGGCGTTTCGTGCACTATTACTCACTGTTATGGGGTCCTGGAGTGATTTCCACGATTAACGATCCCTAGGGTGCGTTTACGTGTCGGTCATCAACACTCGCAGTTTTGGCCGATTCTGCCCGGTTTCATGGACTATTACTCATTGTTTTGGGGTCCCGAAGTGATTTCCACGATTGATGTTCCCCGGGATGCGTTTACGTGTCATTCAACGACAATCCTAGTTTTGTTCGATTCTGCGCTCTTTCATGGACTATTACTCACCGTTTTGGGGTCCCGGAGTGATTTTCGCGATTGACGAACACCGGGGTGCGTTTACGTGTCGGTCATCAAACACCGGGGTGTTTCTTGGACTATTACTCAGTTTTGGGGTCCCGGAGTGATTTTCACGATTGACGAACACCGGGGTGCGTTTACGTGTTGGTCATCAACACTCACAATTTTGGCCGATTCTGGTTCGTTTCATGCACTATTACTCAATATTTTGGGTTCTCAGAGCTATTTTCATGATTGACGATCCCCGGGATGCGTTTACGTGTCCGTCGTCAACACTCACAGTTTTGACCAATTCTGACCCATTTCGTGGACTATTACTCACCGTTTTGCAGGCCCGAAGCGATTTCCATAGTTGTTGAACCCCAATGTACGGTTATGTGTTGGTCATCAACACTCGCAGTTTTGGCCGATTCTAGCCCGTTTCATGGACTATTACTCACTATTTTGGGGTCCGAAGTGATTTCCACGATTAACGAACCCTGGGGTGCGTTTACGTGTTGGTCATCAACACGCGTGGTTTTTGTCGATTCTGGTCTGTTTCGTGCACTATTACTTGCCGTTCTTGGGTCCCAGAGTGATTACCACGATTGACGATCCCCGGGAAGCGTTTACGTGTCCGTCGTCAACACTCACAGTTTTGGCCAATTCTGACCTGTTTCGTCGACTATTACTCAACGTTTTGGGGTCCCGAAACGATTTCCATAGTTGTTGAACCCCAAGGTGCGCTTATGTGTCAGTCATCAACACTCGCAGTTTTTTGCCGATTCTGGCCCGTTTCTTGGACTATTACTCAGTTTTGGGGTCCTCGAGTGATTTCCACAATTGACGAACCCCGGTGTGCGTTTACGTGTCCGTTATCAATGCTCACAATTTTGGCCAATTCTGGTCTGTTTCATGCACTATTACTCACCGTTTTGGGGTCCTATAGCGATTTCCACGATTGACGATTCTTAGGGTGCGTTTATGTGGCCGTCGTCAGCACTCAAGGCACGTTGTGCGGGTTTCGTGGACTATTACTCACTGTTGTGCGGGCCTGAACTGATTTCCATAGTTGTAGAACCCCAAGGCACGCTTACATGTCGGTCATCGAAACTCGCAGTTTTGGCCGATTATGCCCCGTTTCATGGACTATTACTCATTGTTTTGGGGTCCCGGAGCGATTTCCATGATTGACGTTCCCCGGGATGCGTTTACGTGTCGTTCAACGACAATCCTAGTTTTGTTCGATTCTGGGCTCTCTCATGGACTATTACTCACCGTTTTGGGGTCCCAGAGCTATTTCCACGATTGACGATTCCCAGGGTGCGTTTATGTGTCTGTCGTCAACACTCGCAATTTTGGCAGATTTTGGCCCGTTTCGTGGACTATTACTCATCGTTTTGGGGTCCCGAACCGATTTCCATGGTTGATGAACCCCAAGGCACGCTTACGCGTCGGTCATCAACAATCGTAGTTTGGGCGGATTTTGGCCCGTTTCTTGGACTATTACTCAGTTTTGGGGTCCCGGGGTGATTTTTCACGATTGACGAACACCGGGATGCGTTTATGTGTCGGTCATCAACACTCACAATTTTGGCCGATTCTGGTCCGTTTCATGCACTATTACTCAACGTTTTGGGTTCAAAGAGCTATTTCCACGAATGACGATCCCCTGGGTGCGTTTACGTTTTCGTCGTCAACACTCATAGTTTTGGCTAATTCTGACCCATTTTGTGGACTATTACTCACCGTTTTGCGGGCCTGAAGCGATTTCCATAGTTGTTAAACCCTAAGGTGCGGTTATGTGTCGGTCATCAACAGTCGCAGTTTTGGCCGATTTTGGCCCGTTTCGTGGACTATTACTCACTATTTTGGGGTCCGAAGTGATTTCCATGATTAACAAACCCTGGGGTGCGTTTACGTGTTGGTCATCAACACTCGTGGTTTTGTCGATTCTGGTCCATTTCGTGCACTATTACTTACCGTTTTTGAGTCCCAGAGTGATTTCCACGATTGACGATCCCCGGGGTGCGTTTACATGTCCGTCGTCAACACTCAAAGTTTTGGCCAATTCTGACCTGTTTCGTGGCCCCAGGGTTCGTCAATCGTGGAAATCAGTCCGGGTCCCCAAAATAGTGAGTAATAGTCCACGAAACGGGCCAGAATCGGCCAAAACTGCGGGTGTTGATGACCGACACATAAACGCACCCCGGGGTTCGTCAATCATGGAAATCACTCCGGGACCCCAAAATAGTGAGTAATAGTCCACGAAACGGGCCAAAATCGGTCAAAACTGCGAGTGTTGATGACCGACATGTAATTGCACCTTGGGGTTCAAGAACTATGGAAATCGCTTTGGGACCCCAAAACGGTGAGTAATAGTCCACGAAACGGGTCATAATTGGCCAAAGTTGTGAGTTTTGACGACGGACATGTAAACGCACCTCGGGGTTCGTCAATCGTGGAAATCACTCCGGGACCCAAAAACAGTGAATAATAGTCCACGAAATAAGGCAGAATCAGCAATAACTGCGAGTGTTTATCACCAACACATAAACGCAGCCCGAGGTTCATCAATCGTGGAAATCACTCCGGGACCCCAAAACTATGAGTAATAGTCCACAAAACAGGCAAGAATTAGCCAAAACTGCGTGTGTTGATGACCGACACGTAAATGCACCCCGGGGTTCATCAATCGCGGAAATCAGCCCGG
>NC_057812.1:0-3237 GCF_018294505.1 Triticum aestivum
ACCCTAAACCCTAAACCCTAACCCTAAACCCTAAACCCTAAACCCTAAACCCTAAACCCTAAACCCTAAACCCTAAATCCTAAACCCTAACCCTAACCCTAACCCTAACCCTAACCCTAACCCTAACCCTAAACCCTTAACGAGGACCGGAAGTCGAAGAGGGGAAGGAAGGACTGAAGTTGCGGCCGTGTGGTTGAACCAAAACTTGCATATTTGCTTCGTGAACCATATGGATTTGCTCGTGAAACTGTTTCGCTAATTTGCTAAGTATAACTTGGTGAAAACATTTATGGATGTTTACCTGCTATGTATCAAACCTACCTTATTTATAGATTTGTGTTGTGTGCATCATATATCATACATTGTGTGCTTCTTATGTCATACATATGTTGTTTAAACGTTGTCCGCCAAAAACTTGAAGACAAAAGAAATTAGAAAGTACAGAAAATGCACGCTGGGCCACCCTACCGCCACAGACTAAGGCGGTAGGATACCACAACCTACCGCCATTAGACCCGGCGGTAGGGTGCCTCCCCCACGCCCCCCTCCTATGACTAGAGAATCGAGCAGCTCAGCGGTAGGGTTGTACATCCTACCGCCAGGGATCTTGGCGGTAGGTTTGTACCGACGAGCACCTCGGCGGTAGGATGTACAACCCTACCGCTGAGCTGTTCGATTTTTTGGTCACAGGAACTTAACACATGCTCCCACCCTACCGCCAGGACTCTCGGTGGTAGGTTTGTGCTGGCTACCGCCGTGGCTTATGGCGGTATGTCCGTAAGCAACCGTTAACGGTTTAACGACCGTCAACCACACCTACTGCCAGACCCTGCGGCGGTAGACTGTGCAACCCTACTGCCTGAACGCCTGGCAGTAGCAAAAGGGTCAGATCTCAAAAAGGTTTCAAACTGGGGTCAGATCCCGATTTTGTTTCAAAAGAGGGTCAAAACACGAAATTTTACCCTCCAATCTAAATCACTACCCATGTGGTGTGTCCTAGTCTTCGATGATGCAAGTAATAAGTGCGTCCCTCGCTAATGTAATGGTCCAAGGAGCCTAGTTCTTGAAATTTGTTGGGTGCTTTTTATCAGAAGCTCGGCAATGTTACAAGTTTGCCGAGTACTACTATTTTAAATGAACTCGATACTGGCATGAATGAAACTCAGTAAACAATATAGATTGCCCGATACCAAGCAAAACAAACTCGGCAATCAAAAGAAACTTGGCAAAGTATTCGATTTGCCATGTCTCGGGAGAAACCAACTCGGCAAAGTCCTGACTAAGGAGACCCACACGGGTCAGGCAACGACTACATGACAGCGGCAAAGATTTATCACTCTCTTTTCTAAAACAAGTAAAGTTAAGAGTGACCACATGGACTTGGACCCCTTTGCCGAGCGCTTGACGTCAACAACTCGGCAAAGTGCTATCTCTTCGTCTCCCTCAGTGCAATAAATGATACACACGGGCGATGGCTCGGCACTAACAGCCTCCACACAGCCGCACACTCACAGTTTTGACCAATTCTAACCCGTTTCTTGAACTATTACCCACCGTTTTGGGGTCCCGAAGCAATTTTCATAGTTGTTGAACCCCAAGGAGTGCTTACGTGCTGGTCATTAACGCTCGCAGTTTTGGCCGATTCTGGCCCGTTTCATGGACTATTACTCACGGTTTTGAGGTTGCAAAGTGATTTCCATGGTTGTCAAACTCTAAGGCACGCTTACGTGTCGGTCATCAATAATCACAATTTGGGCCGATTCTGGCCCGTTTCTTGGACTATTACTCAGTTTTGGGGTCCCGGAGTCATTTCCAGGATTGACGAACCCTGGGGTGCATTTACGTCTCGGTCATCAGCACTCACATATTTGGCCGATTCTAGTCCGTTTCGTGCACTATTACTCAGGGTTTTGGAGACCCAGAGCAATTTCCATGATTGACGAACCCCGGGGTGCGTTTATATGTCCGTCGTCAACACTCACAGTTTTGGCCAATTCTGACCCGTTTCTTGGACTATTACTCACCGTTTTGGGGTCCCGAAGCGATTTCCATAGTTGTTGAACCCTAACGTGTGCTTATGTATTGGTCATCAACACTCATAGTTTTGGCCGATTCTGGCTCGTTTCATGGACTATTACTCACCATTTTGGGGTCCCACGGTGATTTCCATGGTTGTCAAATTCCAAGGTGCGTTTACGTGTCGGTCATCAACAATCACTGTTTGGGCCGATTCTGGCCCGTTTCATGGACTATTACTCACCGATTTGCGGTCCTAAAGCAATTTCCATAGTTGTCGAACTCCAAGGTGCGCTTACGTGTCGGTCATCAATAATCACAGTTTGGGCCTATACTGTCCCGTTTATTGGACTATTACTCAGTTTTGGTGTTCCGGAGTCATTTCCAAGATTGACGAACCCCCGGGTGCGTTTACGTGTCGGTCATCAACACTCACATATTTGGCCGATTCCAGTCCATTTCGTGCACTATTACTCAGGGTTTTCGGGAACCAGAGCGGTTTCCACGATTGACGAACCCTGGGGTGCGTTTATATGTCCATCGTCAACACTCACAGTTTTGGCCAATTCTGACCCGTTTCTTCCCACCGTTTTGGGGTCCCGAAGCGATTTCCATATTTGTTGAACCCCAAGGTGTGCTTACGTGCTGGTCATCAATGCTCGCAGTTTTGGCCGATTCTGGCCCGTTTCATGGACTATTACTCACCGTTTTGGGGTCGCAAAGCAAATTCCATGGTTGTCGAACTCCAAGGCGTGCTTACGTGTCGGTCATCAACAATCACAGTTTGGGCCGATTCTGGCCCGTTTCTTGGACTATTACTCAGTTTTGGGGTCCTGGAGTAAAACCAATCTATGGAGTCATCTAGCAACGAGGGAGAGGAGTGCATCTACATAACCTTGTAGATCACGAGCGGAAGCGTTCAAGAGAACGGGGTTGAGGGAGTCGTACTCATCGTGATCCAAATCACCGAAGATCCTAGTGCCGAACAGACAGCACCTCCGCGTTCAACACACGTACGGTTGGGGAAGACGTCTCCTCCTTCTTGATCCAGCAAGGGGAGGGAGAGGTTGATGGAGATCCAGTAGCACAACGGTGTGGTGGTGGAAGTAGCGGTGATCTCGGCAGGGCTTCGCCAAGCTCAGCGAGAGGGAGAGGTGTTGCAGAGGGAGAGGGAGGCGCCAGGAGCAGGGGTGTGCAGCCCTTCCTCCCCTTCTCTTTATA
>NC_057812.1:3604-9041 GCF_018294505.1 Triticum aestivum
TCCATCTCAAGGGGGGGGGCGGCCAAGGGGGGGACTTGCCCCCCAAGTCAAGTGGGGCGCCCCCCACCCCTAGGGTTTCCAACCCTAGGCGCAGGGGAGGCCCAAGGGGGGCGCACCAGCCCACCAGGGGCTGGTTCCCTTCCCCACTTGAGCCCATGGGGCCCTCTGGGATAGGTGGCCCCACCCGGTGGACCCCCGGGACCTTACCGGTGGTCCCGGTACAATACCGGTGACCCCCAAAACTTTCCAGGTGGCCGAAACTAGACTTCCTATATACAATTCTTTACCTCCGGACCATTTCGGAACTCCTCGTGACGTCCAAGATCTCATCTGGGACTCCAAACAACTTTCGGGTTACCGCATACTAATATCTCTACAACCCTAGCGTCACCGAACCTTAAGTGTGTAGACCCTACGGGTTCGGGAGACACGTAGACATGACCGAGACGACTCTCCGGTCAATAACCAATAGCGGGATCTGGATACCCATGTTGGCTCCCACATGCTCCTCGATGATCTCATCGGATGAACCACGATGTCGAGGATTCAAGTAATCCCGTATACAATTCCCTTTGTCAGTCGGTACGTTACTTGCCGAGATTCGATCATCGGTATCCCAATACCTATTTCAATCTCGTTACCGGCAAGTCACTTTACTCATACTGTAATGCATGATCCCGTGACCAACCACTTGATCACTTTGAGCTCATTATGATGATGCATTACCGAGTGGGCCCAGAGATACCTCTCCGTCATATGGAGTGACAAATCCCTGTCTCGATCCGTGTCAACCCAACAGACATTTTCAGAGATACCTGTAGTATACCTTTATAGCCACCCAGTTACGTTGTGACGTTTGGTACACCCAAAGCACTCTTATGGTATCCGGGAGTTACACGATCTCATGGTCTAAGGAAATGATACTTGACATTGGAAAAGCTCTAGCAAAACGAACTACACGATCTTGTGCTATGCTTAGGATTGGGTCTTGTCCATCACATCATTCTCCTAATGATGTGATCCCATTATCAATGACATCCAATGTCCATGGTCAGGAAACTGTAACCATCTATTGATAAACGAGCTAGTCAACTAGAGGCTCACTAGGGACATGTTGTGGTCTATGTATTCACACTTGTATTACGATTTCCGGATAACACAATTATAGCATGAATAATAGAAAATTATCATGAACGAGGAAATATAATAATAACCATTTTATTATTGCCTCTAGGGCATATTTCCAACAGTCTCCCACTTGCACTAGAGTCAATAATCTAGTTACATTGTGATGAATCGAACACGCATAGAGTTCTGGTGTTGATCATGTTTTGCTCGCGGAAGAGGTTTAGTCAAGGGATCTGCGACATTCAGATCTGTGTGCACTTTACAAATATCTATGTCTCCATCTTGAACATTTTCACGAATGGAGTTGAAGCGATGCTTGATGTGCCTGGTCTTCTTGTGAAACCTGGGCTCCTTGGCAAGGGCAATAGCTCCAGTGTTGTCACAGAAGAGGGTGATTGGCCCCGACACATTGGGTATGACTCCTAGGTCGGTGATGAACTCCTTCATCCAGATTGCTTCATGCGCTGCCTCCGAGGCTGCCATGTACTCCGCTTCACATGTAGATTCCGCCATGATGCTTTGCTTGCAACTGCACCAGCTAACTGCCCCACCATTGAAAATATACACGTATCCGGTTTGTGACTTAGAGGCATCCAGATTTGTGTCGAAGCTAGCGTCGACGTAACCCTTTACGACGAGCTCTTCGTCACCTCCATATATGAGAAACATATCCTTAGTCCTTTTCAGGTACTTCAGGATATTCTTGACCGTTGTCCAGTGTTCCATGCCGGGATTACTTTGGTACCTTCCTACCAAACTTACGGCAAGTTTTACATCAGGTCTGGTACACAGCATGGCATACATGATAGATCCTATGGCTGAGGCATAGGGGACGACACTCATCTTTTCTCTATCTTCTGCCGTGGTCGGACATTGAGCCAAGCTCAATTTCACACCTTGCAACACAGGCAAGAACCCCTTCTTGGACTGATCCATATTGAACTTCTTCAATATCCTATCAAGGTATGTGCTTTGTGAAAGACCTATGAGGCGTCTCGATCTATCTCTATAGATCTTGATGCCTAATATGTAAGCAGCTTCTCCAGGGTCCTTCATTGAAAAACACTTATTCAAGTAGGCCTTAATGCTATCGAAAAGTTCTATATCATTTCCCATCAAAAGTATGTCATCCACATATAATATGAGAATTGCTACAGAGCTCCCACTCACTTTCTTGTAAAAGCGGGCTTCTCCATAAGTCTGCATAAACCCAAATGCTTTGATCATTTCATTAAAGCGAATGTTCCAACTCCGAGATGCTTGCACCAGCCCATAGATGGAGCGTTGGAGCTTGCATACCTTGTTAGCATTCTTAGGATCGACAAAACCTTCCAGCTGCATCATATACAATTCTTCCTTAAGAAAGCCGTTGAGGAATGCCGTTTTGATGTCCATTTGCCATATCTCATAATCATAGTATGCGGCAATTGCTAACATGATTCGGACGGACTTCGGCTTCACTACGGGAGAGAAAGTCTCATCGTAGTCAACCCCTTGAACTTGTCGATAACCCTTAGTGACAAGTCGAGCTTTATAGATGGTAACATTACCATCCGCGTCCATCTTCTTCTTAAAGATCCATTTGTTTTCTATCGCTCGCCGATCATCGGGCAAGTCCGTCAAAGTCCATACTTTGTTTGCATACATGGATCCTATCTTGAATTGCATGGCTTCAAGCCATTTGTTGGAATCTGGGCCCGCCATTGCTTCTTCATAGTTCGAAGGTTCACCGTTGTCTAACAACATGATTTCCAGGACAGGGTTGCCATACCACTCTGGTGTGGAACGTGTCCTCGTGGACCTATGAAGTTCAGTGGTAACTTGATCCGAAGTACCTTGATCATCATCATTAATTTCCTCTCTGGTCGGTGCAGGAACCATAGTAACATCTTCCTGAGCTGCGCTACTTTCTGGTTCAAGAGGTAGTACTTCATCAAGTTCCACTTTCCTCCCACTTACTTCTTTTGAGAGAAACTCTTTCTCCAGAAAGGACCCGTTCTTGGCAACAAAGATCTTGCCTTCGGATCTGAGGTAGAAGGTATACCCAATGATTTCCTTAGGGTATCCTATGAAGACGCATTTTTCTGACTTGGGTTCGAGCTTTTCAGGTTGAAGTTTCTTGACATAAGCATCGCATCCCCAAACTTTTAGAAATGACAGCTTAGGTTTCTTCCCAAACCATAATTCATACGGTGTCGTCTCAACGGATTTAGACGGTGCCCTATTTAAAGTGAATGTAGCTGCCTCTAGAGCGTATCCCCAAAATGATAGCAGTAAATCGGTGAGTGACATCATAGATCGCACCATATCCAATAGAGTGCGATTATGATGTTTGGACACATCGTTACGCTGAGGTGTTCCAGGCGGCGTGAGTTGTGAAACGATTCCACATTTCCTTAAGTGCATACCAAATTCGTGGCTTAAATATTCTCCCCCATGATCTGATCGTAAGAACTTTATCTTTCGGTCACGTTGATTCTCTACCTCATTCTGAAATTCCTTGAACTTTTCAAAGGTCTCAGACTTGTGTTTCATCAAATAGACATACCCATATCTACTCAAGTCATCAGTGTCAATCCTAACATGAATCGTAATCGCTCCATGTATCGAACCTGGCTCTGATAACACTGTTGAAGAACGTTGCAGAAAGTAAAAATTATCTAGGGTGTATCAGAGCCAAGTGGGGCGCCCCCCACCCCTAGGGTTTCCAACCCTAGGCGCAGGGGAGGCCCAAGGGGGGCGCACTAGCCCACCAGGGGCTGGTTCCCTTCCCCACTTCAGCCCATGGGGCCCTCCGGGATAGGTGGCCCCACCCGGTGGACCCACGTGACCCTTCCGGTGGTCCCGGTACAATACCGATGACCCCCGAAACTTTCCCGGTGGCCGAAACTTGACTTCCTATATACAATTCTTTACCTCCGGACCATTCCGGAACTCCTCGTGACATCCGGGATCTCATCCGGGACTCCAAACAACTTTTGGGTTACCGCATACTAATATCTCTATAACCCTAGCGTCACCGAACCTTAAGTGTCTAGACCCTACGGGTTCGGGAGACACGCAGACATGGCCGAGACGACTCTCCGGTCAATAACCAACAGCGGGATCTAGATACCCATGTTGGCTCCCACATGCTCCTCGATGATCTCATCGGATGAACCACGATGTTGAGGATTCAAGTAATCCCGTATGCAATTCCCTTGTCAATCGGTACGTTACTTGCCCGAGATTCGATCGTCGGTATCCCAATACCTCGTTCAATCTCGTTACCGGCAAGTCACTTTACTCGTACCGTAATGCATGATCCCGTGACCAACCACTTGATCATTTTGAGCTCATTATGATGATGCATTATCGAGTGGGCCCAGAGATACCTCTCCGTCATACGGAGTGACAAATCCCAGTCTCGATCCGTGTCAACCCAACAGAAATTTTCAGAGATACCTGTAGTATACCTTTATAGCCACCCAGTTATGTTGTGACGTTTGGTACACCCAAAGCACTCTTATGGTATCCGGGAGTTACACGATCTCATGGTCTAAGGAAATGATACTTGACATTGGAAAATCTCTAGCAAAACGAACTACACGATCTTGTGCTATGCTTAGGATTGGGTCTTGTCCATCGTCAACACTCACAGTTTTGGCCAATTCTGACCCGTTTCTTCCCACCGTTTTGGGGTCCCGAAGCGATTTCCATATTTGTTGAACCCCAAGGTGTGCTTACGTGCTGGTCATCAATGCTCGCAGTTTTGGCCGATTCTGGCCCGTTTCATGGACTATTACTCACCGTTTGGGGGTCGCAAAGCAAATTCCATGGTTGTCGAACTCCAAGGCGTGCTTACGTGTCGGTCATCAACAATCACAGTTTGGGCCGATTCTGGCCCGTTTCTTGGACTATTACTTAGTTTTGGGGTCCTGGAGTAAAACCAATCTATGGAGTCATCTAGCAACGAGAGAGAGGAGTGCATCTACATACCCTTGTAGATCGCGAGCGGAAGCGTTCAAGAGAACGGGGTTGAGGGAGTCGTACTCATCGTGATCCAAATCACTGAAGATCCTAGTGCCGAACAGACAGCACCTCCGCGTTCAACACACATACGGTTGGGGAAGACGTCTCCTCCTTCTTGATCCAGCAAGGGGAGGGAGAGGTTGATGGAGATCCAGTAGCACAACGGTGTGGTGGTGGAAGTAGCGGTGATCTCGGCAGGGCTTTGCCAAACTCAGCGAGAGGGAGAGGTGTTGCAGAGGGAGAGGGAGGCGCCAGGAGCAGGGGTGTGCAGCCCTTCCTCCCCTTCTCTTTATATAGG
>NC_057812.1:909261-1028626 GCF_018294505.1 Triticum aestivum
GATCAAGAAAACAAGAAAAGGCTTGCTAGTTAACAGGAAAAAAACTAATAAGTAGAAGTTAGTCACATGATGGACCCGCAATATTTGAAGTCCCAATGTACACGCAAAGTTCTGTTACCACAAATGCAGGAATAGTACTTTAGTTCCATATAGGACAACGCCAACCTCGTCGATCTATGAAAAACCAGCTGTAGAGTACAAAAACGCAAAGGCAGATTAACAGACGCTTGCATTTGTATTGGGTTGGGTCAATCACAGATTTTCGGATGGAAAGAGCGTGTTGCTTGCCTTCTTACGCACAAGGGTGGTGCAGACATTCTCGACCTCCTGCAGCGCCAGGTGCATCGAAAGGCCGACATCCAGCAGCAGAACCAGCCCCTCCTACACGGCAATCGGCGAATCAAAGCCGTCAGCGTAACAGAAGTTATTAGGCTCCAATACACAGGCTCACAATTTGACATTCACACCACATCACTACGGATCTATCAGTTTAGCAATTGACATTTTTTCGAACAAGGATAAAATCACCCCTTTACTTTACTTGGAACTGAAAACTATGACACGAGCAGGAGTAGTCCCACTCACATCACTCTGCATATAGTACGGTAATTATAACACCAATTCTCATGCAAGTCAAGAACCTGGCTAGTTCATATATCTCATGAATCGAGAACTATGATATGGGCAGTAGTAGTACCACTCACGCCACTACTGTATATTACCACCAACTTTCATGCCCGTGCAATAACCTGGCTAGTTAACATCCAGTCACTAACTACCGGAACCAGTGCGTCTGAACCTGAAGGACTGCATGAGAATTGGGTCAAGTTGGAGCGTGATAGAGTTGTACTTGGAGCGTGATTGATAACAGTCACAGCAGCATCAGGAAATTGTTCAGCGAGAACAGTATGAAAGGGCACATTCTATTCGAACCAAGACGAGCGAGAACAGCGAGCACGATCTTAGCACCGCAAATCGAATATAGCAGGACGGCGTGAACAATCGAATACAGCAGGACGGCATGAGAAGAAGTAGCAGGGCTGGGAGGATGCATACCATCCATGGAGGCGCTTGTGGAGGTTGACGGTGTACTCCCTTGTGATGACCTCCTCCTTCCTCGGTGCTCCGCCCTTCTTCTCCTGGAGACGGGAACGGCCTCTCCGTCTTGCCCCCGCGGCGGCGGTGGCGGCCGCGGACGCGTCAGTGGTGGTGGATGAGACGGAGGAGACCGAGGAGGTGTCGTCGCTGTCCTCCGGCGGGACAGGGAGGCAAAGGCGCTCGGGAATGGAGCTGGTCGTGAGGAGGCGAGACTCCGGGCGCTGGACGCGGGCGCGTGCGGTTGAAGAAGAAGGGAGGGGTTGGATCGGAGGGCGCCACCGCGGATCAGGATCTGGATGTAGGACGGAGAGCCGGAGGTTGGGATCTGGATTGGGTGTGAGAGATAGTGAAACGGCCGGTGTGGAAGGACGGTGGGAGACGACGGGAGAGCGATGCGGTGGGAGCCGCCGTCTTCGATCTGGATCGGGGAGAGGAAGAGAGAGAGGTTGCTGTGGCGGTGGCGGATCTGGCCGTGGACTAGCCTCGTCGGCTCGATCTGGTGCCATGGGAGAGAGGGAGAGGTGCGGTACAGAGTGCAGGATCTGGCCGGGGAAGGATCAACGGCGGTGGGGGTGAGAGGAGGACGGCAGGATTCCCGCTTGAGGTGGCGGCGGCAAGGGAGGAATGCAGCGCTAGGGTTCGCGCGAGAGAGAGGAGGTCACGAGGGGTGGGGGTGGGTGGGGTTCGAGAGAGAGGGGGGTTTGCTGCCGTGGGTTGGATGGATGGACGGATGGACGGTCAGATGGATACCATGTCATCGATCCAAGCCACAAGTAATTTCACCGATCAGAATTTAGTTTTTGTAGGGTTTGTTTTTCCTTTTTCTCTTATAGGGAAAATGTCCAATGTTATGTCAAAATTCATGGCAAAGTATGTCCAAATGATCTCATATTTTGCATAAGTGTGCATATTGGAATGACAAACAATGTTGCCTAAGGAAGTTTTCATTTTCGTTGGACGAAAAAACCATTTTCCATTTTTCGAGTGCCCGAAAGGAGGTTTTTTTGTGAAGGAACTACCAAATAATTGTTGCAAAATTGGAACAAATCATTTTTATAAAATACTAGGCCATATTTAATGCACAATTGACAAAATGGTTGGGTGTAAAAAAAATTTATCCACCTCTCGTGAAAAAGACAAATTCCCGCCGATTCAGCTGGAAGCGGGTCAAATTTGAACTGCAGCTGCCTCATAGTTTGCTATTTATTTTTTACAAAAATCATTTCTAGGTACATAAGTACCTATTTAATCAGAGAAATACCAAAAAAATTCCAAGATTCAAGCACTAGCTAGGAACGGTCATTCCCGCCGTTTTGATCGCATTTTGAAACCGGCATAAAAAATTCAAAAAAAATTCAAAAAATTGGGACACCTTCGCATTGTGTCATCATATGTGGACCAGTTCCTAGGAAAAATAACAAACTTGTAATACGACAATTATTTTAAAAAAGTGTTCTCCGAAACGAGCTATCATGTGTGGAGATCAATGGTTTTCAAGCCAAATGATCAATCTTATGGCCACATTCATGGCATAGTTTGTTCAAATGATCTCATATTATACACAAGGGTGCATATTGGAATGGCAAACAATGTTGCCTAAGGAAGTTTTCATTTTCGTTGGACGAAAAAACCATTTTCCATTTTTCGAGTGCCCGAAAGGAGGTTTGTTTGTGAAGGAACTACCAAATAATTGTTGCAAAATTGGACCAAATCATTTTTATAAAATACTAGGCCATATTTAATGCACAATTGACAAAATGTTTGGGCGTAAAAGTTTTTGATCCACCTCTCGTGAAAAAGACAAATTTCCGCCGATTCAGCTGGAAGCGGGTCAAATTTGAACTGCAGTTGCCTCATAGTTTGCTATTTATTTTTTCAAAAAATCATTTATAGGTACATAAGTATCTATTTAATCAGAGAAACACCAAAAAAATTCCGAGATTCGACCACTAGCTAGGAACGGTCATTCCCGTCGATTTGACTGCATTTTGAAACGGGCATAAAAAATTCAAAAAAAATCAAAAATTGGGAAACCTTCGCATGGTGTCATCATATGTGGCCAAGTTCCTAGGAAAAATAACAAACTTATAATACGGCGGTTATTTTAAAAAAGTGTTCTCAGAAACGAGCTATCATGTGTGGAGATCAATGACTTTCAAGCCAAATGATCAATCTTATGGCCACATTCATGGCATAGTTTTTTCAAATGATCTCATATTGTGCACAAGGGTGCATATTGGAATGGCAAACAATGTTTCCTAAGGAAGTTTTCATTTTCGTTGGATGAAAAAACCATTTTCCATTTTTCGAGTGCCCGAAAGGAGGTTTGTTTGTGAAGGAACTACCAAATAATTGTTGCAAAATTGGACCAAATCATTTTTATAAAATACTAGGCCATATTTAATGCACAATTGACAAAATGGTTGGGCGTAAAAGTTTTTGATCCACCTCTCGTGAAAAAGACAAATTTCCACCGATTCAGCTGGAAGCGGGTCAAATTTGAACTGCAGTTGCCTCATAGTTTGCTATTTATTTTTTCAAAAAATCATTTATAGGTACATAAGTATCTATTTAATCAGAGAAACATCAAAAAAATCCCAAGATTCAACCACTAGCTAGGAACGATCATTCTCGCCGTTTTGACCGCATTTTGAAACTTGCATAAAAAATTCAAAAAAAATCAAAAAATTGAGAAACCTTCGCATTGTGTCATTATTTGTGGCCAAGTTCCCAGGAAAAATAACAAACTTGTAATATGGCAATTATTTTAAAAAAGTGTTCTCAGAAACGAGCAATCACGTGTGGAGATCAATGGCTTTCAAGCCAAATGATCAATCTTATGGCCACATTCATGGCATAGTTTGTTCAAATGATCTCATATTGTGCACAAGGGTGCATATTGGAATGGCAAACAATGTTGCCTAAGGAAGTTTTCATTTTCATTGGGCGAAAAAACCATTTTCCATTTTTCGAGTGCCCGAAGGAGGTTTTTTTGTGAAGGAACTACCAAATAATTGTTGCAAAATTGGACCAAATTATTTTTATAAAATACTAGGCCATATTTAATGCACAATTGACAAAATGGTTGGGTGTAAAAAATTTTGATCCACCTCTCGTGAAAAAGACAAATTTCCGCCGATTTAGGTGGAAGCGGGTCAAATTTGAACTGCAGCTGCCTCATAGTTTGCTATTTATTTTTTCCAAAAATCATTTCTAGTTACATAAGGACCTATTTAATCATAAATACATGGTTTGGTGGCGATACGTCGAGGTTTGGGCGGTGGCCGAGGGCCCCAACTCTAGAGCGCGTAAACTCGCATGCCCGTCGCGTGGTCACCGCGTGACCGTAATGTTACCATGTGTTCTGGGCGGCCTAGGCATGTCTAGTGGGTTAGGCACTCCCCAGGTTGGTGCTAGGAAGAAAATTACAACATAAGATTCTCACGAGGAGACCGATCGATGCTCAAACATGAATTAGCAGCCAAGTGTTTGATTTGCGGTACGGGAAATGCACATGGCCAATGGGCGTGAGTTTTGGCTGAGGATGATCATCTACTAAGGAGAATGTCTTCACAAATTTTTAGCTCAAAAGGAGGATCCTAGGTGGTACTTGCTTTGCAAAGTACCACGCTAGACAAAAATATGAATGTTGAAGCTGGGCTCAAAATAATGAATGGAGTGAGCTGAAATTTTGTGGAGGATGGTTATTTGGGCATAGGAAAGCATTGTAGAAAATTGATACCATTTGGACATGCCAAAGAAGTACTTCCTTCACAATGCTCTTCTATGGACAGAAACTTGTGAAAACTAGTGAGAGAGATTGGATGAATGAAATGAGCTCAAAATTGGTGTAGGTAAGTTAATTAGGTATGGTCATGCGCTGGTCAATTTTCAGATCATTCGGGTAAGCCTAGCTAGTACTTACTTCACAAAGCTTCTCTCGAGGTAGAAACTTTGGAAATTTCCCGAGAAAGATTTACTAGCAAAATTGAGCTGAATATTAGCATGTGGCAATGATTTGGGTATGGAAGAGTGCCCGAAAAGTTTGAGGGTAATAAGAGGGGTATATATAACACTTGCTTTGCAACGTGCCAATTTGGCCATAAAATATAAATTGAACCTGGGCTCACATAGATGATTTGACTGAGCTGCAATTTGGAGGAGGGTGATAATTTGGGCATATGAAGGAACTGTATAAATTTCATGTAATTTAGAGATATAAAAAAGGTACTTCCTTCACAATGCTTCTAGGTGGACAAAAACTTTGGAAACTTGCCGAGGAAGATTTGCTAGGAAAATGGAGCTGAATTTTGTCATGCGGTAATGATTTGGATAGGAAAGAGTGCCCAAAAATTCAGAGGGCAATCTAGAATATATAAATAGCACTTCCTTCATAAAGTGTTGTTGTGAACAGAATAGGAAAATGAATATTGTTGAATTAGTTTTGAACTAGGCAAGGAAGGATTTTTACATATTTGATGAAGATATGACCCAAAGAATTTATAAGATTTTTTTGGGAATTTTGGGAATGATAGAAATATAGGTTGCTTCACAACCTAGGGCAAAAACTGCCACATGGACATGACACATAGGCAAAACTGATGAGATGGCGCCTAGTCATCACAACCCACCACAATCTACAAGGCTATGACCATCTATATTGGTCATTAACAACTAGAAATAAGGCAGCAGACTAGCACTGTTTGCTTTGTGACCATTTCGTGTAAGGAAATTACGACCTTTCTGACCAAAATGGTCGCAATGGTTTAGGGTTTGGAGCCCCCTGAATAGCTTTTGACCAATTGGTCTAAAATGGTCATAAATTTATGACCAATTCTTCGAGGGTCACTGACAGAAGGTCATAAGTTGACATATTTCTTGTAGTGTCTCGGACCTTCTGCAGCTCTGTTCTAGCCAGCTCCAGATCAAGGTTCAGTTGAATCTTCTGCTTCTCCAACTCAGTATAGCGAGCTACAAGTTCTCAGGATTTCTATAAAAGCAAAATCAGTCGACAGACGTCCAAGATAAGTTACTTCCGAGTAACTAAGAGACAATGACGACGTTTCTAAGACCACAGCCAAATCAAAAACATTCGACAGTAGTCTCGGGGACTACACCCAGTGGGTGCACTCAGCGTGCCCCCACTGGTTCGACCAAAAAAACAAAGAGAAAGAGAGAAAAAGTTCCACTCGACCTGGCCCGACCAAACCGAGTGAAGAAATATAGCTACAGCAACACAATGTAAAGACTACAGTCGACTGCCAGCAGTCCATCGCAGTCTCGGGGACTACACCTAGTGGGTGCACTTAGCGTGCCCCCACTCGTCCAAGGATTGGCAGACACACCCAGTGGGTGCACAGATACAAAATACAAAAGATCTTCGGAAAAGAGACTCTTCAAACAACATATCATAACAGACCAAGTGTTGAGTCGACTGACCTGGACGTTGCTCTGAAGAGCCGAACTCGCGTCCTAGGCTGCTTGGCTGGCCTCCCGAGCCATCTTCACTTGCTCCATCATGATCCCCGCCTGGCGTATAGCCTCCTTTGCAGCAGCCACTTGGTCCTCAGGGACGGGGTACGCAGCAAAAAGCGAAGGTGGATCCGCAGTCGACGCCGAGGGCCGTGCACTCGCCAGAGGAACGGCGAAGGTCACAGAAGCCCGAGTGGTGTCACCACCATCCCGAGCCACGGCCTCGGACGCCGGAGCGGATTGGGGGGTCTTATCAGCCGACGCCCTCTTGTGCCTCCTCACTCTCAACCGACCGTTGTCGTCGTCATCCGGGAGGTCGATAACATGAGGAGGGGCTGCAAGAGAAACATTCAATCGACCAGAGTTGCAATAAATGATCAGTCGACTCAAAGCAGAACGTCAGTAATCGTACCAGGGTTGGAGGTAACAGCATCCTCCATCTCTTGGTCATCGTCCTTGGCGGAGACCTCAGAAGTAGCAGCGCTGCAAATCTCGAAAGTCAGTCAGTTGGCTCAATGAATCGACCAAGGATCTGTCCATGGTCGAAGAAGGAAAGCAAGTTTTATTATTACCCAGAAATGGTAGGGACAGCTATCTTCATCTTGGGCAGAGCCTTGGGCGGCTTGGGCAGCATCGTGCGTGGGTGCTTGGGGACCTTCCCAGTCGGCGTAGGAGAAGAGGTCCGAGGGCGTTTCGACGATTGCCCAACAGAAGCAGTCACCTTGCCACGTTCCCGCGCTGGGTCGTGTGTGTGCTTGGACCGCCCCTCTGGGCGAGGGGGTTTGACCTCCTCCTCCTCCTCTTCGCTGGAGTCGATGTTGTCGTCTCCCTCTCCTTCACCGTTGGAATCCCATTCGCCTTGGTCGTCCCCACTCTCACCTCCGCTCGCCTCCCCTTCCTCAGTTGGCTCCTGAGCCCCGTTGGGCGTCGAGTACATCTCGGTGGTCGCCTGGAAAACAATAGACAAGACGAAAATCAATTGACCAACTCAAAGAAGACCAATGCAGAAAACAAGATTTCAGTCGGGAGCATAAAGACATACCTGGTCCACTTCATACGAGTTGTCGAGTGGAGTTACCCTCCTGGCTCCTCGGAGGTTGTCTTTGTTCCCCATGATGCTCGACAGCCACCCCTCCAGCATCTCGTCGGTGACCTCCTCCGGGTGGATCCGAGTGGTCTCATCGAGACCCGAGTACAACCACATCGGGTGGTCACGGGCTTGGAGCGGTTGGATGCGCCTCTGGAGGAAGACCTCCAGCAGGTCCATCCCAGTCACACCCTCACAGACAAGCTCAACCACTCGACCGGCCAACACTTTGACTTGGGCCCTTTCCTCCGGCGTCACTTTCAGAGAAGCGGGTTTTTCAGCTCGGTCGAGGGAGAAAGGAGGAAGACCAGTCGACTGTCCTGGGGTTGCCTGGTCTTGACAGTAGAACCAGGTCGCCTGCCAACCACGGACCGACTCCGGGAAGGTAATGGATGGAAAACAGCTCTTCCCCCTCGTCTGGATCGCCAAGCCCCTGCACAACTGGATCACCTGCGTCCTCTCGTCACTCGACTTGGCCTTCTTGACCGATTGAGAACGGCAGGTAAAGATATGCTTGAAAAGTCCCCAATGGGGCGGCAACCCAAGAAAGCCTCACACATGGAAATGAAAGCGGCAAGGTATACAATGGAGTTGGGAGAAAAGTGGTGGAGCTATGCTCCGAAGAAGTTCAAGAAGCTCCGGAAAAAAGGATGGGGCGGCAGAGAAAACCCTCGGTCGATGTGGGTGGCTAGGAGCACGCACTCACCGTCGCGGGGTTGAGGTTCGATCTCTCCCCCCGGAAGACGCGCGGCCTCGTGGGGAATGACTCCCCCTCGACCATGTCGTCGAGATCCTCTTGCCGGAGCTCCAACGGCATCCAGTCGCCCTGGATCCAACCTTTGGGCAGAGCGGTCCTGGAGGAAGATCCGCCCCGAGCAGACCTCTTCCCTTTCCCCTGCGCCACCACCTTCCTCGCGCGCTCCAGAGCAGAGGTCTTGCCCTTCGTCATCGTCGCCAGCGAAGTCTCGCACGGGCCTGCTGCGCTGGGGCGAAAACGGAGGTGGCGGAAGGACTTGTGAAGGAAGAGAGGAAGAAGAAAGGAGGAGAAGAGAGCGCACGGCTTGGAAACCCCGAGCCGGCGATTTATAAGGGGCCGCTCCCGAGTGGCTGACTGGTAGGCCCAAACTATCCAGTCAAATCCCGCGGCGGACGCGCGTGCAGTACGTGGCGAAAAAGGTGATGCGGGGATCGAGGAGCTTCCGCTTTATCGCTTCCGATTACTGCGGCCGCTCCCGTCCCGCGCGCTTCCCAAAATCCGAAATCCCACGACATCCGCGGGCTGCAGAACAACTTGTCAAAACAGAAGACCCCGCCCGCGCCGACGCTCGGTATGTCACAAATAAAGAAATTCACTCGATGAAAGGCCTGGAATGGATCAAGGCGACTGAAAAAGGTTGGCAACGTCATCCGTGACGATTGACCCAAAACGAGGCACTCACGCAGCCCAAAGAGCCAGTCGGAAAGTTCTCCAACTCTTTCCCCACTCAAAACCTCGATCCATTCGGGGGCTAATGATGAAGCTACGTACCTAGGGTAGGGGCACGGACCCGTCCAAAGAGCCCTACCCAAGGACGTCCCTAGAGGAAGTCACCCTTCAATCGACTTGAAGGTATCCCACTCGACGGATTCAAGACACTCGACCAAGAAGCTATCACTCGACCACTAAGCCAACCGCTCGACGGCCAGAAGACCTAAAGTCACTCCGCAGGCAAACGGTCAGCTATTGAGTAGTCTTTATGGTCATTGTAGCACTTTATTAGGGGCATTACCAGTAACGCCCAACCTTAAATGTACCTTAAACCCTGCATTACTGAGGGCAGGAGAGGGCTGGCGAACTCTATATAAGCCACCCGCCTCCTCACTATGGAGGGTTCGCACCCCTGTTATTCACACGCCAGTAATCCAATCGACCGCCTCCGAGCACCGAGACGTAGGGCTGTTACTTCCTCCGCGAAGGGCCTGAACTCGTACATCTTGGTGTGTTTACAACTTCCCAATAGCTGAGATCTAGCCTCTCCATACATACCCCCCTACATCACTGTCAGAGTTAGAACCACGACAGATGTTTCTTTGCTTTCATTCTTTCAAAGAAGTTCCTCACTTCTTCTCGCGCGATCTCGGCGTTCTCCTCCGGGGTCCTCTCGTATGGTAACTTCTCTAGAGTCTTCAGAGAAGGACCGAATCTGTATGTCCTCCCGCCTTTGGCTGTACTGCTAGACGCCGGCAGAGCAGACGGAGCGGATGTCTTCTTTACTTGCTTACGAGGCAGAGGAGAAGGACTACAATGGGCCGGAGCAGCCGGAGCAGCGGCGGGTCTCTTCCGCCCTTGCTGACGAGGCGAAGAAGGAGGAGGCTGGCTGCTCGGGCGCGCCGGCGCAGGCGGAGAAGGAGGCGGAGTGCCGCCATGCGCCGGAGAAGGAGCCGGCCGAGTGCCCTGATCGTCACTCGCCGGAGGAGGAGGCGGAGTGCCCTGACTCGCCGGAGGAGGAGGAGGAGTAGGAGGCAGAGGCGTCCAGTTCGGAAGGTTGATGAGCTCCTTCCGCCATAGGCATGGAGTCTTCAGAGCAGAACCCAGCCGAGTCTCCCCTTCACCGGTAGGGTGGTCAAGCTGGAGGTCCTCAAATCCCTCCGTTATTTCATCGACCATCACCATAGCATATCCTTCTGGAATCGGACGGTAGTGAAAAGTTGCGCCGGGTTCAGTAGGAAAAACAAAGCCAACAGCCGCCTTGATAGCATAAGGTGGCAATTTCGAGACTCCGTGATAGCATCCACGGGATAGCTGGCAGGAGCAGTCAAGACATGCTCCGGCTGAAGCAGCTCGGTGGAAACCATGCTGCTTCTCCGCTGAGATGGCGGGGTAGCTTCGGGGGAAGCTTCGGCAGTTCGTTTGTTGTGATTTGCTTCTCGTTCCTCTATCGCTTGTATGCTAGCGTGCAGCGCCTGCAGTTGTGTCTGCTCCACTTTCTTCCTCCTCTCGTGGCATTTGTAACTGCCTGCGTCCGAAAACCCAGCCTTCCACGGAATGGAGCCTGGCGTGCCTCGTGTCCGTCCAGGGTGCTCAGGATTCCCGAGGGCCATTGTGAGCTCGTCGTTCTCTCTGTCTGGAACAAACGTCCCTTGCTGCGCTGCTTCGATATAGTGCTTAAGCCTCTTGACTAGTATTTCCATTTGCTCGTTCGTCCAAATGCACTTCCCTGATACAGGGTCCAAGGTTCCGCCAGCCCCGAAGAACCAAGTCCGGCAACGGTCTGGCCAGTTAATTGTCTCTGGTTCGATCCCTTTATCAACCAGATCATTCTCAGTCTTGGCCCACTTAAGCCGGGCTACGAGGTAGCCACCTGACCTCGTGCGATGGTGATGCTTCTTCTTTGCAGCATTTTGCTTGTTTGTCGCCGACATCTTCTTACTCTTTTCCGATGTCTTGTGGGCCAAAAATGCGGGCCAGTGATGTCTGATCTTCTCATATCTGCCCTTGAATTCTGGTGTCTCTTTTTTATCGACAAACTTATTCAGCTCTTTCTTCCACCTCCTGAATAGTTCTGCCATCCTCTTACGAGCAAAAGACTTGATTAATTTCTCTTTAACCGGCTTCTCCGGATCATCCTCTGGCGTAGGGTGAAATTTGACTTCAGCTCAGTCCAACGATCATTTTTCTGCATATCATTGACATAAGACACCTCAGGGTCTTCTGTAGCTGGCTTTAACCATTGCTGGATGCTGATCGGGATCTTGTCCCTAACCAGAACCCCGCACTGAGCAAAAATGCGCCCTTTGTCCGGATGGGTTCAATCGGTTGGCCGTCGGGCGCGATTACTATGATCTCAAACCTTTCATCCGAGCTCAACTTTTTCTTCGGGTCTCGTCTCTTTACCGAAGTTGTGCTCGATCCGGAGGGCTAGAAAAAAAGAACAAAGACTTAATTAATATGTGTACATACCAAAACAATGAATGCATCAATTAGCTAGTCAGCACAGGATTAACTAATATATATACCTCACCGGACTCGGTTCGGTCACCGGAGATGTCATCACGGTCTCCTTCTTGCACCGGCATTGGGTCACCGGAGCCATCTCCACGGTCTCCTTCTTGCACCGGCATTAGGTCACCGGAGCCATCATAATCATAGCCAGCTGCTTCCAGACCATCGGTGTCGTTGAGAAACAACGAGCATACGGCATCACTTCCTCGTGCGATTATGTCCCCCAACAACTCTTCTTATACTTCGTCTCGGGCAGTGTCCATAGTTTCTACAAATATTTACAACATGGCAATTATTATTCAAACATGACAGATGGATATATTAGTGGCAAACGTAGAACTAATATTAATTAGTGGCCTCGATCCTGCTTCTCTAGGGTTTGGGGTGGCCTCGACAACGCTTCAAGGATAAAAAAAGAAGAGGAAGACGAAAAAAGAGGAGAAGAAAGAATAGAGGAGAAGAACTCCTCTATTCTTTCTTCTCCTCTTTTTTTTCTTCTTCTTCCTCTTTTTTTATTGGGAACGAGGGTCGTCGAGGGTCGCCCCCATGTCACTTGTGGGACGTGCATGTAGTGTCCGACACCGATGGCCACATGTATCTCACACCGACGATACTTGCTAATTAGGGTTTCCTCTACCGCTCGGCGCGGGGGCGAGGGCGCGGAAGAGGGCGCATGCGAGGGCGCATGCGAGGGCGCGGGCGACGGCGACGACGGGCGCGGGCGATGGCCGGCGAGGGCGCAGGCGACGACGACGACGGGCGCGGGCGACAGCCGGCGAGGGCGCGGGCGATGGCAACGACTGGCGCGGGCGACGAGGGCGCAGGCGAGGGCGCGGGCGATGGCGACGACGGGCGCGGGCGACGGCCGCCGAGGGCGCGGGCGACGGCGATGGCGGGGGCGGTGGGCGGCGTCGGGGCAGCCTGGCGGCGTCGAGGAGGTCGGCATCGTCGGGGGCAATTGGCGAGGGAAATCTGAAAATTTCCCAAGTGTTGCTTATATAGCAAAGGCATTGGTCCCGGTTCGTGGCTCAAACCGGGACCAATGCCCCCTTTAGTCCCGGTTGGTGCCACCAACCGCGACCAAAGGCCTCTTTTCAGCCGGGACCAATGCCCCCTTTAGTCCCGGTTGGTGCCACCAACCGCGACCAAAGGCCTCTTTTTAGCAGCCCAAAGGGCGGGAAGCGGCGGCCTTTGGTCCCGGTTGGTGGCACCAACCGGGACTAAAGGGGGGCATTGGTCCCGGTTTGTGCCACGAACCGGGACCAATGCCCCCTTTAGTCCAGGTTGCTGGCAGCAACCGGGACCAAAGGCCTTGTGTTGCCCCGCGCCAAAACTTTAGTCCCACCTCGCTAGCTGAGAGAGCCTGAGAGTGGTTTATAAGCGCTGCCTCACCTTCCCTCTCGAGCTCCTATCAAATGCAAGCTTTGGGGCCTAACCCTGCGCTTTGTGCCTGTGGGCCTACTGGGCCTCCTGCGGGCCTGAATCCTGGCCCATGGTAGGGTTTCTAGTCGTATTCAGGCCGTAGGGGCCCAGTAGGTGGCACTTTTTTTCTGTGTTGCTTTATTTATTTATTTTGTTGCTATTTTTTCCAGTTTTTTTGTTTTGTTTTCTGCATTATTTATTTTCTTTTGTTTTTTGCTTTATTTTTTAATTCTTTTTTGCTTTTAGTTTTAGAAAATTCTGAACTTTCTGTTAGTGCCATTAGTTTTCAAATTTGAAAACACTTTTTTGTTTTTTTCTTTGTTGCTTTATTTATTTTATTTTGTTTCTACTTACAACAAAATACTTATTGTTGCTATTTTTTTCCAGTTTTTTGTTTTGTTTTCTGCATTATTTATTTTCTTTTGTTTTTTGCTTTAGTTTTTAATTCTTTTTGCTTTTAGTTTTAGAAAAAATATAAACTTTCTGTTAGTGCCATTAGTTTTCAAATTTGAAAAAACTTTTTTAGTTTTTTTGTTTTCTTTGTTGCTTTATTTATTTTATTTTGTTTCTATTTAAAAAATACTTATTGTTGCTATTTTTAACTTTTTTCCAGATTTTTTGTTTTGTTTTCTGCATTATTTATTTTCTTTTGTTTTTTGCTTTAATTTTTTATTTCTTTTTTGCTTTTAGGTCAGCAAAATTATAAACTTTCTGTTAGTGCCATTAGTTTTAGAAAAATTATAAACTTTCTGTTAGTGCCATTAGTTTTCAAATTTGAATAGTTAAAATTTGAATTCTTTGAAATTTGTGTGTATCACAAGTTTGTGATTAACTTTACTAAAAAATGAACATAGACGCACCTATAGAGAAAATTCGACCTAAATTCATAGTTTTCAAATGAACTCTGAAAAAGTTGGCATAGCATACTCGTGTGTTACAAAGTTGGCATGGTATCATCATAATAGTTGCGGGAGAAAGTCTTCACTTTTTCTTCGCTTGTGTCATTTGCTTATTGCGCCGTAACCATGGATAATCTTCATCGTTTATCAGGATGCTTGGGTCAACCTTGACATAGAAGGGAGGAATATCATGAAACTTTTCATAATCTTCAGACATGTCTGTCTTGCCCTCCACTCCTAGGATGTCCCTTTTTCCTGAAAGAACTTTGTGGCGCTTTGGCTCATCGTATGATGTATTCGTTTCCTTATCTTTTCTTTTTCTTGGTTTGGTAGACATGTCCTTCACATAGATAACCTGTGCCACATCATTGGCTAGGACGAACGGTTCGTCAGTGTACCCAAGATTTTTCAGATCCATTGTTGTCATTCCGTACTGTGGGTCTACCTGTACCCCGCCTCCTGACAGATTGACCCATTTGCACTTAAACAAAGGGACCCTAAAATCATGTCCGTAGTCAAGTTCCCATATGTCCACTATGTAACCATAATATGTGTCCTTTCCGCTCCCGGTTGCTGCATCAAAGCGGACACCGCTATTTTGGTTGGTGCTCTTTTGATCTTGGGTCACTAGTAGAAAAGGGGGCTTTGGTCCAGGCCGGGTAAGCCCATTAGTCCCGGTTCAGTCCAGAACCGGGACCAATGGGTGCATTTATCCCGGTTCGTGCGGCTAAGGCATTAGTCCCGGTTCACCTGGGCCCTTTAGTCCCAGTTCGTGCCACGAACCTGGACTAAAGGGTGCGATGCCCATTAGTCCCGGTTGGTGGCACCAACCGGTACTAAAGGTTAGACCTTTAGTCCCGGTTGGTGCCACCAACCGGGACTAATGGGCTTTGAGGCATTAGTACCGGTTCATGGCACGAACCGGTACTAAAGGTCCCATTTTCAAACTCTCCCCCCCCCCCCCCCCGTGGACCACCTTTTCAGTTTTAGAAAAAACAAAAGAAAATGATGGAAATGTCAAAAAAAATAAGTTTCCCATGTGATATGTGGTCTAGTTGTTGGGAAAATTTACAAATATGAATTTTGACTTTATTTACAAAATCTCTCTGGAATTTGTAAAATGGGCATAACTTTTGCATACGAACTTGGATTAATAAGTTTTTTATATGAAAAATCATCTACTCGAAAAGTTACATCCGATGGAGACCGCCTATGGCCTGTTTGCAAATTTGTAGAATCCTCAAATTCCAAAAGGAAAAAAAGTTATGCTCAAATTTTAGTTTTTTTAAATTTTCATTAAATCTGGTCAAACTACTTATTCAAGAAGTATTAGTGTTACTAAATAATTATTCAAAGAATATTAGTGTTATTAAATAATTAGGTCAGTTTTTTTGAATTTTGGTCAAATCTGGTCAAACTGTGGTCAAACTGTGGACAAACTATGGTCAAACTACTTATTCAAGAAATATTAGTGTTACTAAAAAATTATTGTTTTTCAAAACAATAGTTTCAAACTCAAACAGTGAAATGTGTGACTTCATGCTCAAGCTAAACTCCTGAGGGTTAATAGGATTAACATCTTACTATTGTCAGGAAAACAACGAGTGCAGACTTGGAAACGAGGGAGAATAGAACCCGGAAGTTAAGCGTGCTCAGGCTGGGGGAGTGGGAGGATGGGTGACCGTCCGGGAAGTTAGAAGATTAGAGATTAGAGGTTAAAATAATTCAGAAATTTGAAAATAAAAAAATTCAAAAAAAATTAAAAAAAAATCAGAAAATTTCCTTTAGTACCGGTTGGTGTTACCAACCGGGACTAAAGGTGGACCGTCCACATGGAGGGCCTTTAGTCCCGGTTCTGGTTTGAATCGGGACTAAAGGGTCAGGGCATTAGTACCGACCATTTAGTCCCGGTTCCAGAACCGGGACTAAAGGCCCTTATGAACTGGGACTAAAGGCCCTTTTTCTACTAGTGGGTGATCGTGTAAAATGTATTCCCATTTATTTGGTATCCTTTGTATGTCAATACAATCAAAGATGGTCCCCCGGATAACAAGTACAACTCGTCACAAATAGTGTTGTCACCTCTAAGACGTGTTTCCAACCAACTGCTGAAAGTCCTAATGTGTTCACATGTAATCCAGTTGTCGCACTGCTCCGGGTGTTTGGAGCACAGACTGTTCTTGTGTTCATCGACATACGGGGTCACCAAGGTAGAGTTCTGTAGAACTGTGTAGTGTGCTTGAGACCAAGAATATCCGTCCCTGCATATTATTGAGTCACTTCCAAGAGTGCCTTTTCCAGTCAGTCTCCCCTCATACCGTGATTTAGGGAGACCTATCTTCTTAAGGCCAGGAATGAAGTCAACACAAAACCCGATAACATCCTCTATTTGATGGCCCATGGAGATGCTTCCTTCTGGCCTAGCGCGGTTACGGACATATTTCTTTAGGACTCCCATGAACCTCTCAAAGGGGAACATATTGTGTAGAAATACGGGCCCAGAATGACAATCTCGTCAACTAGATGAACTAGGATGTGCGTCATGATATTGAAGAAGGATGGTGGGAACACCAGCTCGAAACTGACAAGACATTGTGCCACATCACTCCTTAGCCTTGGTACGATTTCTGGATTGATCACCTTCTGAGAAATTGCATTGAGGAATGCACATAGCTTCACAATGGCTAATCGGACGTTTTCCGGTAGAAGCCCCCTCAATGCAACCGGAAGCAGTTGTGTCATAATCACGTGGCAGTCATGAGACTTTAGGTTCTTAAACTTTTTCTCTGGCATATTTATTATTCCCTTTATATTTGACGAGAAGCCAGTCGTGACCTTCATACTGAGCAAGCATTCAAAGAAGATTTCTTTCTCTTCTTTCTTAAGAGCGTAGCTGGCAGGACCTTTATACTGCTTCGGAGGCATGCCGTCTTTTTCGTGCAAACGTTGCAGGTCCTCCCGTGCCTCAGGTGTATCTTTTGTCTTCCCATACACGCCCAAGAAGCCTAGCAGGTTCACACAAAGGTTCTTCGTCACGTGCATCACGTCGATTGAAGGGCGGACCTCTAGGTCTTTCCAGTAGGGTAGGTCCCAAAATATAGATTTCTTCTTCCACATGGGTGCGTGTCCCTCAGTGTCATTTGGAACAGCTAGTCCGTCGGGACCCTTTCCAAATATTACGTGTAAATCATTGACCATAGCAAGTACGTGATCACCGGTACGCATGGCGGGCTTCTTCCGGTGATCTGCCTCTCCTTTGAAATGCTTGCCTTTCTATCGACATTGATGGTTGGTCGGAAGAAATCGACGATGGCCCAGCTACACATTCTTCCTGCATTTGTCCAGGTATATACTTTCGGTGTCATCTAAACAGTGCATGCATGTGTGGTATCCTTTGTTTGTCTGTCCTGAAAGGTTACTAAGAGCGGGCCAATCATTGATGGTCGCGAACAGCAACGCCTTTAGGTTAAATTCCTCCTGTCTGTGCTCATCCCACGTACATACACCGTTTCCATTCCACAGTTGTAAAAGTTCTTCAACTAATGACCTTAGGTACACATCAATGTCGTTGCCGGGTTGCTTAGGGCCTTGGATCAGAACTGGCATCATAATGAACTTCCGCTTCATGCACATCCAAGGAGGAAGGTTATACATACATAGAGTCACGGGCCAGGTGCTGTGATTGTTGCTCTGCTCCCCGAAAGGATTAATGCCATCCGCGCTTAAAGCAAACCATACGTTCCTTGGGTCCTTTGCAAACTCATCCCAGTACTTTCTCTCGATTTTTCTCCACTGCGACCCGTCAGCGCGTGCTCTCAACTTCCCGTCTTTCTTACGGTCCTCACTGTGCCATCGCATCAACTTGGCATGCTCTTCGTTTCTGAACAGACGTTTCAACCGTGGTATTATAGGTGCATACCACATCACCTTCGTAGGAACCCTCTTCCTGGGGGGCTCGCCGTCAACATCACCAGGGTCATCTCGTCAGATCTTATATCGCAATGCACCACATACCGGGCATGCGTTCAGATCCTTGTATGCACCGCGATAGAGGATGCAGTCATTAGGGCATGCATGTATCTTCTCCACCTCCAATCCTAGAGGGCATACGACCTTCTTTGCTGTGTATGTACTGTCGGGCAATTTGTTATCCTTTGGAAGCTTCTTCTTCAATATTTTCAGTAGCTTCTCAAATCCTTTGTCAGCCATAGCATTCTCTGCCTTCCACTGCAGCAATTCCAGTACGGTACCGAGCTTTGTGTTGCCATCTTTGCAATTGGGGTACAACCCTTTTTTGTGATCCTCTAACATGCGATCAAACTTCAGCTTCTCCTTTTGACTTTCACATTGCGTCCTTGCATCGACAATGACCCAGCGGAGATCATTATCATCGGGCACATCGTCTGGTTCCTCTTGATCTTCAGCAGCTTCACCCGTTGCAGCATCATTGGGCACATCGTCTCGTTCCTCTTGATCTTCACCAGCTCCCCCCGTTGCAGCAGCATCGTATTCAGGGGGCACATAGTTGTCATCGTACTCTTCTTCTTCGCCGTCTTCCATCATAACCCCTATTTCTCCGTGCCTCGTCCAAACATTATAGTGTGGCATGAAACCCTTGTAAAGCAGGTGGGAGTGAAGGATTTTCTGGTTAGATTAAGACCACGTATTCCCACATTCAGTGCATGGACAACACATAAAACCATTCTGCTTGTTTGCCTCAGCCGCATCGAGTAACTCATGCATGCCCTTAATGTACTCGGAGGTGTGTCTGTCACCGTACATCCATTGCCAGTTCATCTGCGTGCATTATATATAATTAAGTGTCCAAATTAATAGAAGTTCATCATCACATTAAAACCAAAGTACATACATAGTTCTCATCTAACAACATATAGCTCTCTAGAGCATCTAATTAATTAAACTATACATTGAAACTATGTAAAACATTTCAATGTGAAAACAAATGCGATCATAATCGCAACCAAGGTAACAATTGATCCAACGGCATAATGATACCAAGCCTCGGTATGAATGGCATATTTTCTAATCTTCAAGCGCATTGCATCCATCTTGATCTTGTGATCATCGACGACATCCGCAACATGCAACTCTAATATCATCTTCTCCTCCTCATTTTTTTTATTTTTTCCTTCAACAAATTGTTTTCTTCTTCAACTAAATTTAACCTCTCGACAATAGGGTCGGTTGGAATTTCCGATTCACATACATCCTACATAAATAAAATCTATGTCACGTTGGTCGGCATAATTTTCATAAACAATAAATGAACCAATAGTTATAAAGATAATATATATACCATATCCGAATCATAGACAGGGCGAGGGCCGACGGGGGCGGATACCAAAACCATCGCACTATATAAGATGCAATAATAAAAGTAAGAAAATAATACAAGTATCTATGTAAACATACAAGTAAGAATATTTTTTCCTTTCAGAAAGAAGATAAGAACAAGAGGCTCACCACGGTGGTGCCGGCGATGAGCTCGGCGCAGGTGATCGACGGCGGTGAAGACGGGGACGGGGCATGACGGACCGCTAAACCTAGACAAATATTAAGGAAAATGGAGCTTGGAGGTCGAGCTTGGAGAGGAGAAAGCTTAAGTAGTGTGGCTCGGGCATTCCGTCGAACACCTTGTGTGCATAGGAGGTGAGCTAGAGCACCACCAAGCCCTCTCCCCCTCAGCCAGAAAAAACAGAGCAGTGTGCTCTGCTCTTACGCGAGGGGCTATATATAGGCACCTCATTGGTACCGGTTGGTGGCATGAACCGGGACTAAAGGGGAGCCTTTGGTCCCGGTTCAAGCCACCAACCGGGACCAATGGTGGTGGGCCAGGAGCGAGGCCCATTGGTCCTGGTTCGTCCCACCAACCGGGACCAAAAGGTCCAGACGAACCGGGACCAATGGCCCACGTGGCCCGGCCGGCCCCCTGGGCTCACGAACCGGGTCCAATGCCCCCATTGGTCCCGGTTCTGGACTGAACCGGGACTAACGGGCTGACCCGGCCTGGACCTTTGCCCCCTTTTCTACTAGTGCTTGTCGGGCGGCCAGACATGCCCTCCACAGCGTGCGCGCTAGCACGGTAGTGGCCGTCATGCGCGGCAGTTCAAGCGTGCTGCATTGTCGTCAGCCGCCATGCACAGCCTCCCTGCGCAGCGCTGCCAGCGCGCGCTCCACCGTGGATGTCGGTGTCATCCTTCTTGCGTCACACATGGCTGTTGTACATGAACAATGGATCTGAGGATGAATGCCTCGGCGGCCGACTGCTTGGGAACGGGCTCGCAGAACGGCCAGTGCAACTGCCCCTTCCAGGCTTCGCCGGTGAGCCCGTGGACTCCGGTGGCCGGCGGTGGGGAGGGGAATCCCGGTGCCTTTGCTCCGGTTAGTAGTTTAGGTTAGGGTTTTCTAGTCCTCGCAGGTGCGGCACTCGGGTGGATGATTAGGCTTTTTTATCGACTTTGTCTTCCAGGCTAAAATCCTCCTCGAGTTCGTTCACTTGGATGTAGTCATTTGAGCCCCACTTGGAAAAAACTGGTTACCAGATGCTTCTAGACTTGGTCCAAATGGTTTGTCCCAATAACCATTTGAAAACCTCCATGTGGTCATTCTTATTCTCCGAGGCCACGAGCCAGTCCATCCCACATTTTCGAATTTCGCCTCATCAAATTTCTTTCTTCCGAGCCTGAGGGCACCCGCCCTCGAGAATATCCCCGCCCCCCGTTTGATCCGTGCATCGCGATACTCCTGAGCCAGGAGGAGAGGGAAGGGAAATGAAATGAAATCTCGAGAGTGCCCCTGAACCGACCGACCCATGCTCCCCACCCTTTTTTGCTTATAGCCCCCGCCCGGGGTCTATCCCCCCGACAGTCGACTTGCAACTGGGATAAAAACTATGATTCTAGTTGTGATTTAAGCATGGACTTGCAATTAGGATGAAAGACAGAAACACAGGCCCAATTACGAGTCAATGGTGGGCTTACAACTGGATAAAACAAACTAAGTACCTAGTTGCAAGTCGAGGGTGAACTTATAACTGAGACAAGTATATAAAACAGTGATACGAGTTGCGAGTCGAGGGTGGACTTGAACTGAGATTATGAAAAAAAACACATCCCAATTTCGAATCGATGGTGGACTTTCTACTAGGACAACAACAACAAACTATGGTCGGGACTTGCAACAAACTATGATTGTGAGTCCATAGTGGACTTGCAACTGGGACAAAAAAATGTCGGGGCCCAACTGTGAGTCAAGGATGGACTTATAACTAGAAGAAAAAACCACCCCACTTGCGAGTTGAGGGTGGACTTGCAACTAGGAAAAAAAGTGTTGGGCCCCAGTTACGAGTCAAGGGTTGACTTGCAACTGGGACAAAAAAGGTTGGGCCCAGTTGCGGGTCGACGCTAGACTTGCAACTGGGAAAAACAAAGCTTATCCCAGTTATGAGTCGAAGTTGGGACTATCAACTATAAAAAAAGGTCGGGCTCCAGTTGTGAGGTTATGGACTCGCCACCGGGACAAAAAATGTCGCTCTCTAGTTGCGAGTCGATGGTGGATTTGCAATTGGAACTAAAAAAGATTAGACTTCAGTTGTGTGCCTTGCTAGCTAGGTCATGCTCATGCTCATGCAGCATACTGATTTCTGTCCGAATATTTTTCTTGGATGCGCGCATCTAGAACTCAGAGCCGACCTTGTTGTCTTTCTGTCGGCTTTGGGTTGGCACGTTTCCCCCCCCCTTGTATTTTTCATTTTTTCGGTTGTGTGACATCAGGCCCCCTAAAATCTAAGGGTTCCACCACCAAAGAGTTGTACCATTACTAGCACCGATGCATCTAACACCCAAGAAGAAGAAGATTAAGATGGTCTTATCCATGACGAGGTGAACGTGCACAGTGCACGAGCAAGGTTTTACGGATTCAACGGGCTGTGATTATGTGGCAGTTTTTGGTTCGAGGTTAGAAGGGAGGCGGGGCCAACCCCCATGAAAAGGGGGGAGGGTTGAGATTAATTAGCACTGAGTACCGTGTGGAAGGCCCGTAATCTTCCGCGCGTCTAGGATTTTCCTCCACAGAGAGAATGTCAAAAGGAGAATAACCCGTGGCCTCTGCATTGATTGAACATGCACACAACCGTCTTTATTAGTAATAAATTATTCAAAAGATACATGTGTTATAGAGGACTAGATACCTTGAAGTATGCGCCAAGTCTTCGGGAGCCTTCCTTCTATGCATCATGGGCCTTCTCAACACGACCCCTTAGTGAACCGCCACGGGGTCCTCTACCCGGTCCACCTGGCTCAAAGTTGACATGATGAGTGACCCCTTATCCCGCTCGGGTGTTGAGGTTGAGTGTCATGTGGTGGCCAACATTGTAACTGAGACATGTTAGTTGCGTCATCTTCAGGTGAGCTTCAAGTCCCCATTCCCAAGGCTATGGTGGTTTTACGTGACAATGTTTCGGGAACCTACCTCGCTGCTAACCCGGTGCAATATAAGGGCATCAAACACATTGCGTTGGATGATCACTTTGTGCGCAAGAAAATTCAGTTGGATGTGCTGCATGTACTTCATGTACCCACACCCCCAGTGGTTCGCTGACATTATGACAAACAGGTTGCCAACTGCTGCATTTCAAGAGTTCCGTTCCAGTCTTTGCATCGCCGACGCAAACGCTCAAATTGCGGCGGGGTGTTGAAGACGACATATCTTTGTATATCTTCCAAAATTGATCTCTCTCCTATCTCTAGCGATGTACTCCCTCTGTAAACTAATATAAGAGCGTTTAGATCACTACTTTAGTATTCTAAACGCTCTTATATTAGTTTACAGAGGGAGTATATTTTAACTTCTAGAGATTTGATAAGATTAGTTGGCTTGTCACCCACGACACCTCTTGTAAACATTGTACACAACTCCAATGAATACAATTGAGTTCATCCAGTATCTTCTATAATATAGCTAGCTCGGCCTCGGGCGTGGGCAAGGGCTCAGCCGCGTTTGTTGTGGTGCACGCCACCCGCGGTGAATCACCCTCACACCGAGCGCCGGCCACTGCCTCGACGGAGGGCAAGCGCCGGCGACCAGAGACAAGGTGTGTGGCGACAGGCAATGACCCAATATTAATCTAGATTTTAGTTTGAGGGTGTTTTATGAAAAACATAAGGGATGTATACTATCGGGACACATGTCATGGTGTAAAAATGTCTAAAAACATTTGCGGGGAGCTGTATATCGATTGTGCGGTAAGATATTACAAGGGGTATACATATTTTGCAAGGACCCTTTGGCAGAATTCAAGGTCTCGTTTTTCCAAAACAGGTTTGGATCGACCAGCATACCCTCCTTGATTATTCCGCGAGTTCCGAAGCGCCGCCGCCGGCGGATCGATTTTCCTTAGCCAGATCGACGATCTCCTCTTTCTCCATCTACAGATCGACGATCGTCCAGGTACCCACAATGTAGCACCCAGATCGACGATCTTCCTCTCCACATCCCGTTTGCAGATCCATGATTTCTTCTCCCCATCCCACCACTCCAGATTCAGCTCCATGGTGCGGAACACCAAGCCGAGGCTGCTGGATGACCATCCCGGGGCGACGGCGGCCAGCCTCTTCACTGACGACCTCATCCTGGAGATCCTGTCTCGCCTCCCGGTCAGGTCCGTCCACCGCTTCAAGTGCGTCTCCGTGCCATGGCGCGACCTCATCGCCGACCCCGCCAACCGCAACAAGCTGCCCCAAACCCTCGCTGGCTTCCTCTACATGACTGTGGGCAACAGCTGGCGTGGCGCCGTGGCCACCACTTCGCCAGCGTCTCCGGCCACGGTGCAGCAGCCCTGTTCGACCCCTCCCTCCCTTACCTGCACGACCATGACAAGGACGAGGGCATCATCCAGGTGAACGCCTGCAATGGCCTCCTTCTCTACCGCCGCTCCAGGAAAAACAACAACATGACCCCCTTGATGAAAGAGGATGATTTCTGTTTTGTCGTGTGCAATCCCATCACCCGGAGCTGGGTGGAGCTGCCCCCAAAGCCGCGGCAGGCCAACATACATAGCTGTACCACAGGTCTGGCTTTCAATCCGGCCGCATTATCCCATTTCCACGTTCTTCACTTTGAGCAGACCTTTCAGGAACCTTACATCACAGGAGTGAACATCTACTTGTCGCAGACCAGAGCCTGGACTCATAGGGATAGTGATATGGCTGAGAAAGTTAAGCTATTCTTTCAGAGTAGATGCACCTTTGTTGGCGGCATGCTCTACCTGATGGGCGGCCTTATACGCAACGATGGTCATCAACGACATGGAGGGCAAAGTGTGGAAGACCATCAGTCTACCATACGGCCGGAGATTTGGTACGATTGGATCGTCGCAGGGGTGCTTACACTACGCCATGGCTTCCTACGACGATAACAACCAAATCTCTCGGTTACAACTCTGGTGCCTTCAGAATTGGCTGCGCTTCATCATTGTGACTGCAATCTGACCGCAGAGCTTGACGATTCTTAGGCTATTAGCTGTGGCCACGCAGTTCTCTTGTACTATAGTCTTGAGCTTGGCCACAAATTCCCCTTCTCCTGGGGCAACCTTTCGAGCCACATCGTCAAAATCCTCTGCATTGATCATCAGCTTATCAAATATCACCGAAGTAAGGGATAACAATGCTTCCTTCAATTCCATCATAGCAGTCTGTGTCTCATGTTGCTCAGATGGATTGACTTGGCCATTAGGTTCCACATGTTGATTTTCTTCGTCATCTTGAAGCGGATTTTTCTCAATATCTCCTGATGCTTCGGATACCTGCCTTTCCGGTGCTTCAGATGGCGGCTTCTTTTTACTGGTTAAAACTTCTGCCAGCACCTGCAACAACAAGGTGAGTTAAACTTCATATCACTTCACCCATGATAATGGTAAAGGTTTGAAATCTAGAATTATCCGATTAATATGTTTCAATGTATGATTTTAGTATTTAGGCTTACACGTGCTAATCCTCATGTGCCTGAAACTTTCATAAATATCACACACTTAAAATTGCATATTAGTGAGCCTAAAATCGAAGCCTTAAAAATGCACAAATACAAAAATATATATACCGGAGACGTGCAAAATTTTGGAACAGCATGTTTTTTTTCTGTATGTTATGCATGGATTGACGTGAGATGAGGATGGTTTGATGTTTATCCAAAGGCTTAGAAGGTGATTCAAATGAAAAAAACAATCAGGAAACATTAGAAATATAACACAATATTGTATTCTTTTAACTGGCTAGTGACAGTATTGTGTTGCTTCAGATGTTAGAGTTACATAAACAGATGTTACCTTTGGCAGCAAGTTGTTCTTCACATGATTCTCGTCCATTGTATGTAGAGTACAAAAATTCTCCAAGATCTCAGCAGCTATTGTTCTGTACATGGCCTTGTTCTTAGCATCAAGTATTTCAGTGACTTGATCAACAATGTGATTGTATTCGCTCATTATAAACACCACCGAGATAGTTCGTATCTTGAATAGTAATGCCACTAGTGTTTTCCCAGCCGTAACCCTAAGGTCTTCCTGCGGCTGCTGGTTGATCAGCTTTTCTTTTGTTTCCATGGCGAGGTTATCAGACGACGTAACCCTAAGATCTTGAGACTGACTTTTCTGCTCTCGGAGGTCGGTACACCCTACTATCTCGTCCGTTCTTTGTTCTTGTCTTGCCTCGCGATCTGTACCCTGGTCTGCCATCTTGTTTTGATTTGTAGGTCTACATGTAGTAACAGAAGCATCTGTGGCAGCACGTTCGCACATCCGGGATACATATTGTTTGGCATAAAATTTTCTCTTCACGTGCAAACAGTGCTCTGCCATTCTGCCAACTTTGTGGCATCTTTTACCTATTAGTCACGGTAAACTACAGGTAGCAAACTTATCTACACGTCCATAAAAACTAGTAGTACTAGTTGGGATTACTGAGCAGTAAGGGGGTGTTTTACCAAACGGGATTAGAAAAATCCCTTTTAGAGACTTTTTTACTAACGGGAGGAATTTTTTAGGGACTAAGCTAGGCATCTGGGACTAAATAAAGAAAACTTTTAAGGAGAGTCTTTTTGAGATTTTTTCAACAGTGCCCCTCCATGCACCCATTGACCCGCCATCCTATGATGTTGTTTAATTTTTTTTTATATACTAAGGGCCACATGGTCATTGAATAACCTCTAGAAAGGGACTAAGGACTTTTTAGTCTCTAAAAACAAACAAGAAAGAATTTTTTAGGAATTAAGGACTTTTTAGTTGGGACTAGAAAAAGTTATAAAGAACCTAACACCACCTAAAGATGCACGAACAAGGATAATAGATACAATTATCAGTTAAAATAATGGCGCCGCTCAGACTCCTCTGACATCAACTATTCACATGCGTACAGTGCCCTGCCACCCACAGCTGCTACGGGAGGATGCACTCGGGCAGTCGCTGCGTGCCAAAAAGGAAAACAGTAGCCATGTGACTACAGCGACATGACCTATCGACCCTGTCCATACAGGCTACGACCTAGTGCGAAGTGACTACTAGTGCTTATACTTACAGCTTGCACCGGTACTAAATGAGTTAAACAGGCTGCCACAGCTGACTAATGCTGCAAATCGTCTTATTCATGTCAAACTATAGCACGGATCTCCATGGGATTCAATGGCCTGATAACGGGGTGTCTAGAGTCCCGGGAGCTACCACAACTTTCCCACTTCCCTTGTGAAAGCACAATACCATTTGGCACAACTTTTATCTCAATCCTGAGAGAGAAATGGAGAATACCCAAATTTGTGAGAGCAAACTCCTTATGCAAATCCTCGAGAAGGGCCTCAACTGCTTTAGATGATGAATTTGTAACAACAATATCATCAACATAAATGAGCATAAAGATAGTAATTCCATGACGATGGTAAAAGAACAATGATGATTCACCCTTAGAGGGAAGGAAACCTAGTGACTGCAATTTTAATGACAGGCGTGAGTACCAGGCTCTAGGTGCTTGTTTCAGTCCATACACTGCCTTATCAAGCTTGCAAACATGACATGGAAATTTTAAGTTTTCGTACCCAGGAGGTTGTCTCATAAACATTTCCTCTTCTAGAAAACCATACAAGAACGCGTTCTTTACATCTAGCTGATGAATGCACCCGTTTCTAGACAGTGCAACTGAAAGGATTAACCGAATAGTAGCAGCCTTCACTACAGGACTAAATGTGTCCTCGTAATCAATTCCATACCTTTGCTTGAACCCTTTGGCTACTAGACGTGCCTTCTACCTGTCAACAGTACCATCAAATTTTCTTTTTTACTTTGTAGACCCATCTACTGTCAATGATGTTCCTCCCTCTAGTTGGTGGAACGAGATGCCAAGTTTTGTTTTTCATAAGTGCAGCAAACTCCTCATCCATGGCCTCCTTCCACCACGGTTCACCAAGGGCTTCACTCACACTTTGCGGTTCACCTGTGGCACAAAAGGAACCCCAACGCACACAACCATCATTGTGAAGTTTGGGCTTAATGATACCACTCTGCGATATGGTGCGGGAGCGTGCAGGAGGCGGCGAAGCCGGACGAGAAAGTTGTTGTTGAAGCCGGTTTGAAGTAGTTGACACATCGGATCCAGCAGGCGTAGAAGATCCGCTGGGGTGCAACTCCTATAGAGATATGCCGGCGCGGCCTGCCTCCTCTACCACGCTTCCAGTTGGCGCATCCGGAGACGCGTCGGAGGACGTGACCCCGCTTGGGCCACGCGCAGAGGGCCCAACTGCACCCTCTTGTGGCGGCGTCCGACCAAGGCCTCGTGCGAGGGACCCGCCTAGCCCGACCGCGGGAGCAGCCCGCTGAGCCGATGCGTCCAGCGCCCGACCATACCCACGTGTAGGTGGCCCACCTGACCCCATCGTGAGGTCGTTCAGTGAACCAGAGGCAGGCGCGGATCCCGCAGCTGATCCGCCTGCACCTGACGCGCCTGACGCGGTAGATCCCGAGGAGATCCTCCCGCCCGAATCCACACGTGGATTGGAGTCAGGATCATCTGTGGCCGCTCCTGTAGTACTGGTTTGTGTCACGAACCGGTACTAAAGGGGTGGTGGCAGTTTGGCGCCAGGCCGGGGCCCCATGAGCCCCTTTAGTCCTGGTTCGTGGCGCAAACCGGTACTAAAGGGCTAACCTTCAGTACCTGTTCGTGTCACGAACCGGGACTAAAGGGGTCTGATCTATAGTCCCGGTTGGAGACACAAACCGGGACTATAGGGCAATTTTCAAACGCCCCCCCTGTGTATCGCCATTTCAGTTTTGAAAAAAGAATGATAAAAAATTCAAAAAATAAAATTCTTTGAGATGTAGTTATATTACTACATCTACTAGTTAGGAAAATTAAAAAACTTAAATTTGAACATGTTTTGCAAAACAAGTATTATGAAAAAGTAAAACGGCTATAAATTTTGCATATGATGTTGAAAAAACGTATAATATATCAAAATGTTCAGCACGAAAATCCGCATCCGATTTTAAGAGCCTACGGCCTATTTGCAATTTTTTAGAATCCTCAAATTCTAAAAGCAAAGAAAGATATGCTCAAATTTCAATTTTTTGAATTTTGGCCAAACTGTGGTCAAACTACTTATTCAAGAAATATTACTGTTACTAAATAATTATTCAAGAATATTAGTGTTACTAAATAATTATTCCAGTTTTTTGAATTTGGGTCAAATCTGGTCAAACTATGGTCAAACTACCTATTCAAGAAATATTAGTGTTTAGTAAATAATTACTGTTTTTTAGAATAATAGTTTCAAATTCAAACGGTGAAACGTGTGACCTAATTCTCAAGCTAAACTCCTGAGCGTTAATAGGATTGACAGCTTACATTTGTCATGAAAACAACAAGTGCAGACTTGGAAAGTAGGGGGAATAGAACTCTGAAGTTAAGCGTCCTTAGGCTGGGAAAGTGAGAGGATGGGTGATCGGCCGGGAAGTTAGACGATTTGAAATGAGTGATCCACACTTGAGCAGTTAAGAGGGGTGATTAGAGACTAAATCATCAAATAATTCAAAAAATTAAAAATAAAAAAAATCATTTTTTTCAAAATTTTCAAAAAAAAACCCTCTAGTACCGGTTGGTGTTACCAACCGGTACTAAAGGTCCCCCATACCACGGCGCGAGCTCACGCCACGTGTTGGGCCTTTAGTGGCGGTTCGTGCCGAACCGGTACTAAAGGAGGGAGGGGGGCTTTAGTCTCCACCCTTTAGTGTCGATTGCAGAACCGGCACTAAAGGCCCTTACGAACCGGTAATAAAGCTTCGTTTTCTACTAGTGTTCTCGCAGGTGAGCTTCTAGGTTATGGTGTGTCCAAGAGAAGCAATGGAGGGTGCGGCCATGGCTACGACAGAGGAGGAGCTTGACATAGCTAGATGAGATGAAAAGAAAGGGCTCTGTATACCATATAAAAACTAGGTTAAGCGTATGCCTCGAGGCAGGGACACGTGCGTGTTAAATAGGCACAAGGCCAAAGAGATTACAGAGAGAGGAGGTTAGGATCGATCTCATCTATCTACAGGATAACTACAATGTCAAGAGAGATCGATCTTACCTGGCTAACAACCACAACAGCTACACACACGCCTATAACGTGATACACACGGTTTATACAACTGCTGTGTATATACATATAGAATACGATGTTTAACAAACCCATCTCAGGCGGTCGCCGACGGTGGGTGGCTCAAATCAATCGGCGCTCCGATACGGTGTTGATCCCGGGAGTGGGTGTCTCTCCGGATGTGGAGTCTTAGGGTTGAGAATATGATACAACGAGTCTGTCATGTGGGTGCTCACATGATTGCAGAGGCTGTCATGTGGCCACTTGTTTTTGTATTGCTTAAAATAATTACGAGTTGTTTGTTTGTTATCTCTTCAATATATGAAGCTGCTGCCGGCCGTTTTAGATTACAAAATGATAATAGGACAAGGGCGTCATAACTGTTGAAACACTTATTTTAGAACGGAGGGAGTACAAAATTAGAAGTTGGGTACGTAGACACCGTAGCTTGTATCAAGTCTTTTTTCTTTACATAGATTTATTTATATCATACCGATAAGATCAACTTGTGTCATATAGCATTGGATTCGTATTTCAAAGGATTTTTAGTGGTATAATTTTCATGGTACATAGCTCAAATTTTTGCTGACAAAATTGATAATTAAAAGTTAGACTCAAATAAGAGGGTCCCTTGTTGACTCGTTCATATTGTGTTATCTTACCATGCAATTGCCATAGATTTTGTAGAGTATCGGCCAAGAGAAGACTTTGGTGATGTGACTAGTGGATGGAACGACATCATGTCACGGCAACCAACTACACAAACTGTATAATTTTTTAAGGTGCAATTTGTGACAGGAGAGCTACCGCTGCTTGCAATTATAAGCTCGGTATGGCGGACACGCAAACCTCTCGTAACCATCCAGACAGCGTGGTTTGGACTGCAGAAGCCATCCAATACGGTCCTGTATCGGTCCGCGGCGCGGTCTGGAGACATATGTGGGGGAGCTTTGCGGGAGTTCAGAACGCTACTTCGCCCAATTCTGACCGCCCTGGCCCATTAAAAACCCTCCCCCTTTTGCGCGCGTCCCCCCTTCGACGCCAGCTCCCCGCATTCATGCCGTTGTGGAGCGGCCGCTCCCCATTGAAGAGCGGACGCGACCTCCCACTGGCGCTGATATTGAAGCGGCTCGTCAGCCGAGGGCGCCGCCCGTGCCTGTTCAATGCCAGAGACTCGTGACTGGATGAGATGGGATGGATATCTACAACGCCAGTTCCTCGTCCTTCTGTATGTCGCCATTAAGCAGGCTGACCGGCCGAGAAATCAACTCCGATGTCTCGCATTGAAGTCTGGCTTCACCGGAATCTGCTATTTAAGGGCGGCCACACCTGGCTATCTCCACAGCACAACACATCAGCTCCACATTCTCCTCCCTTGCACCACATCCACCATGACTGCAGACGGTGAAGCCTTGTGGGACAGACTTTCCCCGGAGATGAAGCAGGGGGTGGCCGCCCTTGCCGACGCCTGGTAGAACCGCCTTGCCAGGCAGATCGAGGCCGGCTTGCTGGCCATCTCCCTCGAGGTCTACGACGACGACGAGGACGACACCACGATGAAGAAGGGCTCCGATGACAACACCCCAGCTCCCGCGCCTCCTGTGCACTCCGGCTACACCATGGCACAGGCGCACTACAACGCCGCCATGGCAGAGGGGAAGCCTCTGCCGGCGTGTACGTCGGTGTTAGAGCGGGCGCTGGAGCAACATAGGCTCGCGTTGAGTCAGATTGACGGCGATCGCGCGAGCCAGGGCCCTCGTGGCGATGGCCGTGATGAACCCAAACTTCCTCGCAGAGCAGCATGTCATCTACGATGCCATCCGCGCTCAAGACACGGCTCGCCAGGAAGCGGCCTCCACGAAAGCGCAATTGTAGGTGAACACGGAGGAGAACAACGCAGTACGCGCCGCCGACGAACCATCAGGCGACCCAGTGGGACGTTGATAGCCATGGCGCCACCATTTTCTCGTGGACCTCATGTCCACCGGAGATTACTCCGAGAATGAGTAGGCCACGGGAGGCGGCATGGTGGCCACTTCTATTACAAATCGGATGATTTCTTCAACAGTGAACTTGTCAGAGGCACAAACCCATAAGACCAACTCAAAATGACGCTTCATGCCGATCCCCCCCCCCCCCCCCCCCGCCATGTGATTTTACCGATGCCCCCATGTGTTGAGCAAGTGTGGTCTTACCGATCCCCCCCATGCCATTTATAGGGAGCACCATGACATTTTCATTATTACTGTTATCGTGTGGAGTAAATTGCAAAAAACCACCCCAATTATGCAAATGTCATCAAGCACCCACCAAAATGCATGTTTTCTGGTGTTTTTTTTTCTGAAGCATTGAAAACTTTGACCCAATTGTGGTGGTTTTTTGCAATTTACTCTATCGTGTGAGTGGCCGAGCAATATCTTCACCACTTGCTCCTTAGCGGACCGGAGTCTGGACTCATAGGGATAGTGAGATGGTTGAGAAAGCTAAGCTATTCTTTCGGAGTAGATGCATCTTTGTTGGCGGCATGCTCTACCTGATGGGCAGCCTTAAACGCAATGACAGTCATCATCTGTTGCTGGGGGTGGACATGGAGGGCAAAGTGTGGAAAACCATTAGTCTGCCATACGGTTGGATCGTCGCAGGGGTGCTTACACTAGGCTGTAGCTTATTTCGATAATAACAACCAAATCTCTCGGTTAGAACTCTGGTGTCTTGAGGATTGCCATAGTAAAGAATTGGTCCTGAAGCATACTGCCAGCTTCAATAAACTTATGAGCATGACAGGGCAGGCGTACATGGCGGTTGAGATCCATCCAGATTGCGACACCATTTTCTTGTTCTCATGTGGAGGTGATACCTTGGTAGCATATGATATGCGACATCAGAAAGTTGGATATATCCTTAATCTTGAGAAGAGCAACACACGACGTCTTCTACCCTATGTTCCTCTGTTCTCAGAGTCATTAGCAGACGCAAATGGACAGTAGTTCTTTTACCTTGAAACCACCTTTGTGCTTCCTTCAAGAATCGGCTCTTCCGTCAACATATTCATGTCTTTTAAAAAAACATATTCATGTCAGGTCAGAGGAGAAGCAATGGGGTGTTCCCAGTTATGGGCTTAACACAATTTGCATGTAAAGTGTGCTTCTGCCAGGATTTGCATGCCGGTTCACTGTTTGGTGTCAAATTGGTCTTGAGTCTCGACAGTAATAAGACGACTGTATTGTGTTTGGCAGCATTCATCCTGGACCTCTAGCTGCATATATATGCTCTGTGTCTAGGGCGCGCGGAGCCTGGCCGAGTTCGAGCGCTTGTACGGGTTGCGGAGGGCCCTGGCGTGTGGTGTTGGGGACTGGCTAGGCCTCGCCCCAGATCTGGTGTAGACAGGGCCATGGTGGGCCTTGGTGGCTGCTTGGGGCGTCGGCCATGGTTGCGCGCTGCCTGACCATTCAGCGGCGGCGGGACACGCATGTACTGGTCTGTACTGGATCTGGGCATGCAGCGTGAGCTGTGTCAACGTCACGGGCTACGGCGTCACGATGTGGTCCAACCTCCAGGTGGTCCAGATTCGTCGACAGCGTGGCTAGTATGCGAGCTGGTGATCCAGTTTGTGACGAGATCGGGGTGGCACGACTGCCGGTGAAAATCATGTCGACTAAAGTAATGATGGATGATGACATCGTCTCCAGCGTCGTTTCCTTGTCCAGGCATCGCCATTGCAGGTTGTGTCACCACACTCGGGATGTTGGAGAGGAATCCCTAAATCCGAGCCTCCCTGATCGGACGATGACAGCACCTTCGGCGCTGTTCTCCCCGCCGAGGGCATAATTTTGGAGCTAGTGTTGCCTGGAGGGGTCAAAAGGTGGAGCGGTGTTGCATATTCAACATGGATGGCAGCGGGTCTCCGCGGCATGGTGCCGTCGGATCTAGGTCGGCGTGGTGCACCTGGGGCTGGGGCTCTCTCCGGTAGCCGCCTGCTTGGTGTCGAGTTGGTCTTGACAGTAATAAGACGGCTGTGCGCGTGTGTTTGCCAGCATTCATCAGTGAGGATAAATAAAATAGAAAAAGAAAAGAAAGAAAGGCATTGTTTTTCCTGGACCGCTAGCTGCATATATATGTTCTGTTTCGTCAACCGACGTTGGCATATGCGCTTCAGTTGTCCTTCAGTGAAGCTTTGCTTTGGCTGAAGATGATATTAGATATTCTTTTGTTGCATCTTCCTTCCTTTCCTGCTTGGTAGGTTGACTTGACTTGAATATACTCCTTATTACTGGAAGAAGCTTCCTTTCCTGCTTGGTAGGTTGGTAATTTTCTTTGTCTGAATGAATCTTAGCCTGAACCTATCCAACAGTTCATCATACTCTGCACTTGGCAGGTACTCAGTTTCGGACAGCTACATACATTTCCCACCCCGGCGGTGAACAATGCGTCCTCACAAGTAGAGGATGATCTCACGCATATTATGAATCAAAAGAGAGGTATTAAGTAATAATAACACTTTACGATATACTATATTCTTCAGTACTGACATATGGTCTACTACATTCCAGTTTCACTACTACTTGTACAACAGAGTACTCTGTCAAACATTTCATCACATTTCTTTCAACTAAATATACCCAGGTGAAAATACACTCAGGTGAAATCAACAAAGTACTGACATATACTGCTGTATTGTACTCTATACTGGGGTAAACCCTTTTCCTCAAAAAAAAAATTTAAAAAAAAATCTACTTTTCTTTGCGGTGATGCCAAACTGCCAATTTACATACTCCCTCCATTTTTGTATACAAGGCCCCAAATTCGGATTACAGGTACCAATGTAAAATTTAATGCATGCTTTACAAGTCAACTTTTCGGAAGAACTAGCCCCTCCTCCCGCGACACTCCCGCGAGCGTCCGGGAGGAAACCCTAGCGCCGCCGCCTCTCCTCCCCTCCTCCTCTCCCCCCCCCTCGCCGCCGCCGAGGGGCACGAGCGGGCGAAGCCCGGTCATCGCCGGCGGCGGCGGGGTCCCCCTCATCTCCTCGCGCGGGGATCTCGGCGCGGGCCGGATCTCGCGTGCCGGGACGCGGCGCTGGTTGTCGGGCGCGGCGGCGCAGCGGCGCTCCAGCGGGGGCCGACGACGGTGGCGTGGCGGCTGCGTGATGGGCGGCAAGGCGCGTGGTGGTGCAGGCCCGCGGGCGGGTTTTGGCGGCGGTTGCTTATCGGCAGCTCCGGCGAGCCTCCCCTGGCGCTGCGGGTCGTGTGTGACCGGGTCGCGGGCGGCCCCTCTCGCCGCGGCTCTCTGGTGGAGGGGCGGCGCGGCAGCGGTGGTGGTGGGCACCCCCGTCCAGTCGGGCCCTTGCGGCTGGACGGCGGAGCTCGGCGCGGGAAGACCTCCCTGATGGCCTCCCATGGTTGCGGCGGCGGCATATCTGCCATCTCATCCGTCTCCCTCGACATCGGGTGGCGGTGGCTGCTCTCCGGCGGGTCCGGCCCTTCGGCTTAGGGGGCGGTTAATTAGTGGCGCCATTAGCCGCTATTGACACTGCCACATCGGCACGGCCGGAGTTAAACCGCCGGCGAGGTCAGCGACGGCCGAACGGCTCGGGTTTCGCCCTCCAGCGACCAAACGCCGCGCGGAGAGGCTCTGTGGGTTCCTAGCGCTCGTGCACATCCGGAGGAGGCGACAGAAGGACGCGGGGTGGTCAGCACTCGCCGGAGCGGAGCTTGCGGCGGCGGCCAGAGTTCGGCTAGATGCAGGCGCGGGCTGCAGCTCGCTTTCGAGCCAACGGAGCACACAGGCGGTAGCTACTAGAAGAAGGAGGTCGACCGGGTACTCAGCCGTGACGTTGGCCCGTCGCAGCGACGACGGCGACAAACGCGGCGGCCGGAGCTCACGGGCACTTGCGGGCGGCGGCTATGGAGCGGAATAGAGCACGAGCAAGGAGGGGAAACGGAGAAGATCTTACGGCGGTCCTGGAGATCAGCACGGGAGGCTCGGGGACGGCCTGGCTGCAGCGAATCGACGACGGAAAGGTCCGGCGACCAGCGGTGAAGAAGATGGCGACTGCGTTGCTTCGGTGCCTCCGGGCTCGCGAGATTCGCCGGAGAGGAGCCGCTCGAGGTAGCAGAGGCGATGGACGACTCGAGGAGGCGAGGCGTGCGCGGTGGCTACAGATACGGTTGACGGCGGCGAGAGGCGTGCTCGGGGCTGCGAGAGAGAGAGAGCGGCAGGGGAGAGATGAGCCGACAGGGAGGGAGTGAGAGGGGGTCGGGGGTGTCGTGGCGTCGCGGAGGAAGTCCAGGGCGATGAGGGGGCAGCAGGAGGTGGCCAGGGGAAGCAGGAGGTGGCCGGGGCGGCGTCGGCGCTCGCCACCGAGCAGCTTCGGGGCGAGGGGGAGGAAGACGACAGAGAGAGCTGCGGTGTTGGGCTGGGCCGATTCTGCTGGGCCACCAGGTGGGTGGGCCTCAGGTAAGCGTCGGGTAAGTTTTCTCTGCTCTGTCTTTTACTTATTGTTTTCTATTTTTTTTCTGCAGCTTTGTGGCTTTATTAAAAATACTAAATCAATCCCAAAAATCATGCAACTGCTCATGACCACTGCTAGAAATATATCCTACAGTAAACATTTCAGTTTGGGATTATTTGAGCATTTAAAATATTTTATAGTATTTAAATGCCCAAATGCAAATAAATAATGATTTAAATTCAAAGTCCCAAAAATAAATCCTTTTAAAATGTTCATTATTTTTGGTTTGGATCAAAACCCTTGCCAAAAATATTAAACATCTAAGGAGAGCATTTTGGAGCAATGAATGAGATTTTAGGGTTTTTGCCCTTCTTTTATTTAGGGTTTTTGAGGCTTCCAAAATTCCTCAGTTCAAGTTTCAGAAATTTAGACATGATGCAAACATGAAGCTAGCTTAGAGCACTACCAGCAGCTAGGGATGTGACAACTCACCCCCACTAAACAAAAATCTCGTCCCGAGATTCAAGCGTAGGGTAAGATGAAGGGGGAACGCAAACTAGTATAATCTTCATGATCCAGGGTGCACTTCAAATGAACGTTGATTTGAACACCATCTTTGTCTTGTCGTCTTGCTCTGAGAACTCCAGCTAATCATGACAAGAAGAGGAAAGGAAAGCTCTAGAAGGATCAATCTTCTCGAAGGTCGAACAACTCAGGATTAACTCCCGGAATGTGACATAGCAACATCTCTCGAGCTGAGAGACGAAGCATACCTCTAGAGGGATGGAGTGGAGCAGATGACGAGGTTCACTAGGTAGACAACAATTCCAGACTTAGAATGTGGTGATCGGTTGTCAACGTAGCGAGGAGTTGAATTGCCATGATACCACAACGAGGCACCTTAGGGATGGTGACTCGTAGAAATATCCCCTTAAGTGGAAAAAGAATTACCTTTGATATAGAGATCATTGAAACTCTTTATACCAGCTTAAGGCAAATCATAATCGATCATTTGGAGGGGTTCGGTAGAATGGCATACTCGAACTTGGATGATGTGGATTACCTTGTTGAAGACAACGTAATGGATGAACTTGCTTACCACCGGAAATGGAAGAGACCCATGGTAGAATGGCACATTGGTGGTGCAAGCTGGGAACAGAATGCAAATGCTGGGAATGATTCTGGTAACTAGGGAAGAACCCAACAATAGAGAGTGAATTCACTGTTTGAAAAGGTCATAGCATTGCCGAGGAAACTGAGAGCATCCCAATTAGTGTCGATGATAACACCTAGCGCTTGTGCGTGCTCTCAAGAACTTGAGCATTTCCATAATCATCAAGGTTTTACCAACATCCATGACAAGGGTGCTGACAACACAACATACTACCATGATGAATAGCGATGGACGATGCAGATGCAAAAGAAGATAAGACCTTCCCAGATTTCACCTTAGCGAGGCCAAGGGGACGAAATCTGGATGATCGACCGAGGGACATTTAGCACTCCGCTTCTAATGTTCTCCTTGATGTACTAGCGTATCCCATTCCTTGAAATGGTCTGGTATCTAGAACATCAGGTAAAGGTCGTACTTCGGAAACACTAAAATCATAAGGCATAGCTAGGGGGTAAATCCTACGAAGTCCTTATGGGGAGGTGGCCAACTTCCTCAAACAAGATACTATAATAATAGGTCTACCGGATGGGTGTGTTGGCCACGACATCCACCTTGCCGGTTATCGAGAGACCAATATTATAGTTCTTGGGAAATGTTCCAACCATCACATCTGCCTGAGATTCAGATCTGGTTGGTGTCAGGATATTCCAGACTCATCAAGTATAGAAAGAAAAATGAAAGTTTGCAACACAAATCGACGAGATGACGTTGCGAGATTCTCGGGAAATGAATTACGATAGCAAGCTCCAAAACATGAGCTGGTTCTGCTACAAACATATGAACACGTTGTCCGAGACAAGCATGGCCACGTAGTAGTCTTATAATTAACACTACCGAGTTCAGGTGGGGAACCATCATCGAGGATATCGAAGTCTTTACGCAAGTCCATGGATTAGATCCCAAGCATAGACTTCTTTTCCTTGAACAAGTCAATCAGTGGCCTAGTGTGCTAGGATATACATATGGAACAGGAGCCTGTCAACATAGCATCTTCGCACCATGATGAGACTTGGGATGGTACCAGAGGAAACAAAAACAATCTTTCTCGAACTCAAAGTGGCAACTGCACCAAATGCAAGAATCAGAGAAAGTCGCTTCTTTCATTCCCCAAACATATGCTTCATAACGAAACACGAAGAAATGCTTACACAAGTTCAACACTAACTTAGATGTTCACATGAAATCGTGGCATCAAGATGATAATGTTGTCAATGGGCTCAACGACGACCCATCTAGGCTTTCCATATAGATGGAATTCACATTAAGTGAACACGGTGATAGCATTGGTCAGCCAAAAGATGTTAATGGTCCTATGCTCGGAAGGAACATCCACCGCAGTAAGGACACAATTATGGAACATCGTTGGTTCTGATTTGGCTTGAGGAATTAACCCAACTCAAATCAAAGTTTGGATAAGGAATAGATCCCAACAACTGATCACGAGGACCAATCGACTGAAGATATCATCTTTCTTCAACTCACACAACACAAGATATCCCTTTTGGAAAATGAACTAAGTTAGGCAAGCTTTTATCTTCCAACTCTCCAAGTTGCTGTTCAGCTTAACCATCTAGCTCAGGGGTATCCAACACAGACTCTTGGAGAAGGGGTGGTTTACAGGAAACCATCTTGATCACGAACTCAACATAGCGGTCAGGTGACAACCTGGTAATACTTCCGAGAAGATATACGGAAAATCACAAACCACCGGTATGTTACTAAGCTCGAGAACAATCTTGCTTTTCAGGGCGAGAGGATATGATCAAATAAGCAAGGATTGGCACTATCCTAACTCACTGATCGGAGAGTGCACCAGAAATAAGGACTAGGTAGCACAATCAACCTTAGGGTGACGATTCAATAATCAACATGCTAAGAATGAGGTTATCGTCCATTTAACTACCAAGCAATGGAGTTGCTAGCAGTATTGATTTCACACGCCATGACTCATTTGTCGGCATTCCGGTTACAATAACACAGGAACCGAGGAATGAACAATGATGGCAAGAAGTATCACTGTACCAAGAGTTCATAGGATGGTGTGCAATTCCTATAACAATCCCGATATAAGATGGTAATACTCCAAGGTAGAGCAGAACAAAAGCTGGATTAGCATTTGTTCTGTGGAGCACAACTTCTTTGACCCAATCCTGATATGGAAGAGGTACTGGAGTTTGTTTCTCCTAGTCATTCCGCGATAGAATGGCTTGACGGACCACAAGAGTAATAGGCATCGATAAACGAACGCACGCATACTCTTGACTATCAATTGATAGACGAGGTCAGTAGACAACTAAAAGGGGCAACTCAAAGAACATATAACTTTATGAGTTGTGGATGCATAGATTAGTATGTCGAACCAGGTTCAACATAATTTCTTCCGGATAACCCATGCAGAAAGATTGAACTGGCAGAGTCACAACATAGAATCGAGAACTCATCAAGAGCTCTGGTTGTGATCTTTTCGTTCAAAGAACTTCTGCCATAAACGGTTCATAGTATTTGGAAGAAGGGAGTACCACAGACCTTGAGGACTATCGCAAAGGATACTAGTATCCTAAAGGGACTAGCAAACACTATCAACATGAAGTATGTAGGGTGAATCTCGGGCTCAAGAACCCAGGAATAGAATACCTACTCCTAAGTAGCATCACGAGATGCTTTCGAGAATGATGGCCAGAATCTTCACACTGGGAACACAAAACGTTGCTAGATTACTAGGTGACTCCCTAAAACACCTAGGGTCATAATAATAGCTCCAACATATATGTCGAGGCAATAAAGTACCTCAACTCACTAATTTGTGTGATTAATTTGACCAAAAGGACATCGGGAACGGGAAGAAGGGATTTGCAAATGCATCAGACTGTTTAGAAACCTGGGATGACTCGGACAGCATAATGGCTGTAAATGCTCAGAAAAGAATTGAGACATTCACAAAAATGGTGGCATAACCACTCGGAAGCACAATATCAAGGTTTCGAGATCAACAATTAACGTACGAAAGTAGTAGAAACTGAACTCAAGCTTAAATCCAACAATCCTATAAGTCTACGGATTAGTAACACGTGATCCTGATAGAAAGAAGAGAAGGCCTAGTTCCTTAACCCCGTAGGAAAGATAAGATAACTCAGATCAGAAGGGCATAAGGTATAAGGAGTAAAAAGAGCCTTACATTCCATCCCACAATCAATTCCCTTATATAACTAAGAATTTCTAGACTCAACTTCGACCAGTTGGCTTGGTAATCCTACAGGCAGTCAAGCTCTGATACCAACGCTGTCAGGACCCCGACTCAATGCCACATCGATCTAGCATGTAACACCTCATATCACTTTGCGGCCTCACGCACGGTATTCCCACGGGTGTCGCCTTACCTTTGCCCGGGACCGTTTGCGTCTTTTGGCACACGTATATGATAGTGTCGCTAGCATCCATATGATAAGGAGCCCGGGCTGACATGGCTAGTCGTAAACCCAAAGTGGCACAAACTTACAGGGACAGGCATCCATGACCCAGCATCGAACGTGTCGGTCATCAGCGAGTGAATCCAGGCTGTAGCACTGGGCTAGCAGGACTCCGGTGAACCGGGCTGTAGCGGGCTAACAGGACTCCGGTATTCATCGCGTGACATTTCCCCGAAGGGACAGACACAGGAACGAAGAAGGACACATGCCGGCCAGCCTAAGTGTTCCGGAGCAGTAGCAAGCTACCATGGCTCGGTGGAAACACTAGGAGACATTTCCCGGTAAGAGAGGCTACTAAGGATAAACAACTAGATAGTCAGATCCCACACATACCAAGCATTTCAATAACATACACACAATATGCTCGATATGTGCAATACAACATGGCATCACAAAATGACTCTACGACTCAAGTATTATTCAATAGGCTCCGAGGAGCGAGATATTACAATCATGGGTCTCATGACCCAACAATCAGAGCATACAAGTCAAAGCACATGCGGAAGCTTAACATGTCTGAGTACAGACATCTATAAATGAAAAAGGCTGAGAAGCCTGACTATCTACCAGATCCTGCCGAGGGCACAAGATCGTAGCTGAGGTAACAAGCTAAACGTCGAAGTCCACGAGGAACTACTAGCGAGACTGAAGTCTCTCTGCAAAAACATAAATTAAGGCAACGTGAGTACAAATGTACCCAGCAAGACTTACATCAGATCTAACTACATATGCATCATTATCAACAAAGGGGATGGTGGAGTTTAACTGCAGCAAGCCAGCTTTGACTCGGTGGCTATCCTGAACTACGACTGCAAGTAACTCTTTTGAGGTGGCGCACACGAGTCCACATATTCACCATATCAATACACCACTATGGATCCGCTCCCGTCTCCCTACGAGAACGCCATCCATAGCACTCACGCTTATCTTGCGTATTTTAGAGTATCCACTTTCACTTGTCTATGAACTGTACAAGGGGTCCAAGTTTCCATATCCGAGGAATCCGGCTATTCGAATAGATAATGATAACCCTGCAGGGGTGTACTTCTTCACACACGCTTTCGCCACTTATCGCCCTGTACACGTCATGTACCTCGGCAACCTTCAAGCGGAAGCCGGGCGAGGGAGTCGGCCACGACCTGACTAACCGAACAAGTCTCTAGTCCAGGTTTATCGCCTATTCGGGTTCCATCCGCAAGGAGATCCGGCCGGGGTGTCGCTCACGGCCCCAAACGATGTGAGCAGGGTTCCCAAGCCCACCATCCGGGTGCCACTTGGTACACCGTGCCACTGTGCCTAGTCTGTCCCAAGCCCACCTGTACCGGGTGCCACTTGGTAGACTACTAACACTACCTACAAACACCAGAAACTAGTTGCAACTCCTGGACAGAGATCATGTTGATTAATAAGTCGAGAGGGGTCGAGTTACCGGAACCCAATGTGTGGTAGTAACTGGTCATGGATCACAAACACAGAACTCAGTTCCTGAGGACGGCTGCAATGAGACAACCCACCATGTACTCCTACATGGCCTCTCACCGCTACCTTTACCAAATCGTGTTCACACACTTAGCTCACACACAGTAGGACATGTTCACACACCTCTGATTCATCCCCGATGAATCAGACCTGACTCAACTCTAAGCAGTAGCAGGCATGACAAACAAGCATGAATGAGTAGGCACATCAGGGCTCAAACAACTCCTACTCATGCTAGTGGGTTTCATCTATTTACTGTGGCAATGACAGGTCATGCAAAGGATAAAGGGGTTCAGCTACCGCAGCAAGTAACAAATATGTCGTTGTTGTCCTAATGCAGTAAAAGAGAGCAGGAGCGAGAGAGTGGGATTTTATCGGAATGAACAAGGGGGTTTTGCTTGCCTGGCACTTCTGAAGATAGCATTGAGTCTTCATCAGTGTCAACGATCACAACGTCGGAACAACGTCTACCGGGAGGGAACAACACCGGCAAACAAGAAGAAACACAATCAATGCAATGCACAATATGATGCATGCTATGACATGGCAAATATGAATGTGTTTTGGGCTAATGCACTAGCAACAAGTTAAATGAAGTTGGTTTGAATACAAGATTCAAATTCCAACTCCATATGTGATTATTTAAATGCCATTAATTTGTTTTGTCCAAACAGAGGACAAACATTGTTCTAACATGCATGAAAATGGTACAGATGGATTCCTTGAATTTTTCTGATAATTTTTCATATATAAATTATTTCATTTGGAGTTACGGTTGAATTTCTATGAATTTTAGAAGTTTATACAATTTTCTGGAATTAATAAATCATTTCTGATTTATTTTAAACTCCAGAAAAGCTTTACTGCGTCAGCATGACGTCGGTGTGACGTCAGCAGGTCAACTGCAGTTGACCAGGTCAAACCTGACCAGTGGGGTCCACTGATCAGTGACCCGGTGTTGTTAGTGACACTGACATGTGGGGTCGGGTCAACTGACGCGTCAGCACAGTCAACTCTGACTGGTGGGTCCCGCTTTATTAAACTATCTTAAACAGAAATAAAACCTGGATTAATTAGGGCCTGGGGCCCAGGTGTCATTGTCACTGGACGGGTTAATTAGTGGCGCCATTAGCCGCTATTGACACTGCCACGTCGGCACGGCCGGAGTTAAACCGCCGGCGAGGTCAGCGACGGCCGAACGGCTCGGGTTTCGCCCTCCGGCGACCAAACGCCGCGCGGAGAGGCTCTGTGGGTTCCTAGCGCTCGTGCGCATCCGGAGGAGGCGACGGAAGGACGCGGGGTGGTCAGCACTCGCCGGAGCGGAGCTTGCGGCGGCGGCCGGAGTTCGGCTAGATGCAGGCGCGGGCTGCAGCTCGCTTCCGAGCAAACGGAGCACACAGGCGGTAGCTACTAGAAGAAGGAGGTCGACCGGGTACTCAGCCGTGACGTTGGCCCGTCGCAGCGACGACGGCGACAAACGCGGCGGCCGGAGCTCACGGGCACTTGCGGGCGGCGGCTATGGAGCGGAATAGAGCACGAGCGAGGAGGGGAAACGGAGAAGATCTTACGGCGGTCCTGGAGATCAGCACGGGAGGCTCGGGGACGGCCTGGCTGCAGCGAATCGACGACGGAGAGGTCCGGCGACCGGCGGTGAAGAAGATGGCGATTGCGTTGCTTCGGTGCCTCCGGGCTCGCGAGATTCGCCGGAGAGGAGCCGCTCGAGGTAGCAGAGGCGATGGACGACTCGAGGAGGCGAGGCGTGCGCGGTGGCTACAGATACGGTTGACGGCGGCGAGAGGCGTGCTCGGGGCTGCGAGAGAGAGAGAGCGGCAGGGGAGAGAGGAGCCGACAGGGAGGGAGTGAGAGGGGGTCGGGGGTGTCGTGGCGTCGCGGAAGGCGACCAGGGCGACGAGGGGGGTAGCCAGGGCCAGGCAAGGAGGAGCTGGCGCGGCTCGCCTGCGCGCCGGGCACGCAGCTGCTTCGGGGCGAGGGGAGGAAGACGACGGAGGGGCTGCAGTGGTGGGCTGGGCCGATTCTGCTGGGCCACCAGGTGGGTGGGCCTCAGGTAAGCGTCGGGTAAGTTTCTCTGCTCTGTCTTTTACTTATTGTTTTCTATTTTTTTCTGCAGCTTTGTGGCTTTATTAAAAATACTAAATCAATCCCAAAAATCATGCAACTGCTCATGACCACTGTTAGAAATATATCTACAGTAAACATTTCAGTTTGGGATTATTTGAGCATTTAAAATATTTTATAGTATTTAAATGCCCAAATGCAAATAAGTAATGATTTAAATTCAAAGTCCCAAAAATAAATCCTTTTAAAATGTTCATTATTTTTGGTTTGGATCAAAACCCTTGCCAAAAATATTAAACATCTAAGGAGAGCATTTTGGAGCAATGAATGAGATTTTAGGGTTTTTGCCCTTCTTTTATTTAGGGTTTTTGAGGCTTCCAAAATTCCTCAGTTCAAGTTTCAAAAATTTAAACATGATGCACACATGGAAGCAAACATAGATCAGGCCAGAACTAGGGATGTGACAACTCACCCCCACTAAACAAAAATCTCGTCCCGAGATTCAAGTGTAGGGTAAGATGAAGGGGGAACGCAAACTAGTATAATCTTCATGATCCAGGGTGCACTTCAAATGAACGTTGATTTGAACACCATCTTTGTCTTGTCGTCTTGCTCTGAGAACTCCAGCTAATCATGACAAGAAGAGGAAAGGAAAACTCTAGAAGGATCGATCTTCTCGAAGGTCGAACAACTCAGGATTAACTCCCGGAATGTGACATAGCAACATCTCTCGAGCTGAGAGACGAAGCATACCTCTAGAGGGATGGAGTGGAGCAGATGACGAGGTTCACTAGGTAGACAACAATTCCAGACATAGAATGTGGTGATCGGTTGTCAACGTAGCGAGGAGTTGAATTGCCATGATACCACAACGAGGCACCTTAGGGATGGTGACTCGTAGAAATATCCCCTTAAGTGGCAAAAAGAATTACCTTTGATATAGAGATCATTGAAACTCTTTATACCAGCTTAAGGCAAATCATAATCGATCATTTGGAGGGGTTCGGTAGAATGGCATACTCGAACTTGGATGATGTGGATTACCTTGTTGAAGACAACGTAATGGATGAACTTGCTTACCACCGGAAATGGAAGAGACCCATGGTAGAATGGCACATTGGTGGTGCAAGCTGGGAACAGAATGCAAATGCTGGGAATGATTCTGGTAACTAGGGAAGAACCCAACAATAGAGAGTGAATTCACTGTTTGAAAAGGTCATAGCATTGCCGAGGAAACTGAGAGCATCCCAATTAGTGTCGATGATAACACCTAGCGCTTGTGCGTGCTCTCAAGAACTTGAGCATTTCCATAATCATCAAGGTTTTACCAACATCCATGTCAAGGGTGCTGACAACACAACATACTACCATGATGAATAGCGATGGACGATGCAGATGCAAAGGAAGATAAGACCTTCCCAGATTTCACCTTGGCGAGGCCAAGGGAACGAAATCTGGATGATCGACCGAGGACATTTAGCACTCCGCTTCTAATGTTCTCCTTGATGTACTAGCGTATCCCATTCCTTGAAATGGTCTGGTATCTAGAACATCAGGTAAAGGTCGTACTTCGGAAACACTAAAATCATAAGGCATAGCTAGGGGGTAAATCCTACGAAGTCCTTATGGGGAGGTGGCCAACTTCCTCAAACAAGATATTATAATAATAGGTCTACCGGATGGGTGTGTTGGCCACGACATCCACCTTGCCGGTTATCGAGAGACCAATATTATAGTTCTTGGGAAATGTTCCAACCATCACATCTGCCTGAGATTCAGATCTGGTTGGTGTCAGGATATTCCAGACTCATCAAGTCTAGAAAGAAAAATGAAAGTTTGCAACACAAATCGACGAGATGACGTTGCGAGATTCTCGGGAAATGAATTACGATAGCAAGCTCCAAAACATGAGCTGGTTCTGCTACAAACATATGAACACGTTGTCCGAGACAAGCATGGCCACGTAGTAGTCTTATAATTAACACTACCGAGTTCAGGTGGGGAACCATCATCGAGGATATCGAAGTCTTTACGCAAGTCCATGGATTAGATCCCAAGCATAGACTTCTTTTCCTTGAACAAGTCAATCAGTGGCCTAGTGTGCTAGGATATACATATGGAATGAAGATGATCAGTCTAACAGACCACAGAATTCTTTGCACGTGCATGACTGACTTGGGACGATTCCAGAGGAGCAAAAACAAACTTTCTCGAATTCACGACGGCAACTTACATCAAATGCACGTGAATCAAGGAAGTCACTTCTTTCATCCAAACATATACTTCATGAACGGGGCATGAAGAAAATGCTTACACAAGTTTCCAACGCTAGCTTAATGTTCAACAAAGTCATGGAGGAGATAAGGATGTTGTCAATGGGCTCAACAACAACTCATCCGGGTTCCCTTTTAAAAGGAATTCCATAGTTAAGTGAACACGGTGATAGCATTGGTCAGACCAAAGAATATAATGGTGTATGCTCGAGGAAAAACCACGAGTAAGACAACATTACGAATATCGTTGGTTCTGATTTGATTTGACGATAACCCGTACTTAAATCAAAGGTTTGGGTAAAATAATAGATCCAACAATTGTTCACAAGGACCAATTGATGAAGATATCATCTTTCTTCAACTCACACAACACAAGATATCCCTTTTGGAAAATGAACTAAGTTAGGCAAGCTTTTATCTTCCAACTCTCCAAGTTGCTGTTCAGCTTAACCATCTAGCTCAGGGGTATCCAACACAGACTCTTGGAGAAGGGGTGGTTTACAGGAAACCATCTTGATCACGAACTCAACATAGCGGTCAGGTGACAACTTGGTAATACTTCCGAGAAGATATACGGAAAATCACAAACCACCGGTATGTTACTAAGCTCGAGAACAATCTTGCTTTTCAGGGCAAGACGATATGATCAAATAAGCAAGGATTGGCACTATCCTAACTCACTGATCGGAGAGTGCACCAGAAATAAGGACTAGGTAGCACAATCAACCTTAGGGTGACGATTCAATAATCAACATGCTAAGAATGAGGTTATCGTCCATTTAACTACCAAGCAATGGAGTTGCTAGCAGTATTGATTTCACACGCCATGACTCATTTGTCGGCATTCCGGTTACAATAACACAGGAACCGAGGAATGAACAATGATGGCAAGAAGTATCACTGTACCAAGAGTTCATAGGATGGTGTGCAATTCCTATAACAATCCCGATATAAGATGGTAATACTCCAAGGTAGAGCAGAACAAAAGCTGGATTAGCAATTTGTTCTGTGGAGCACAACTTCTTTGACCCAATCCTGGATATGGAAGAGGTACTGGAGTTTGTTTCTCCTAGTCATTCCGCGATAGAATGGCTTGACGGACCACAAGAGTAATAGGCATCGATAAACGAACGCACGCATACTCTTGACTATCAATTGATAGACGAAGGTCAGTAGACAACTAAAAGGGGCAACTCAAAAGAACATATAACTTTATGAGTTGTGGATGCATAGATTAGTATGTCGAACCAGGTTCAACATAATTCTTCCGGATAACCCATGCAGAAAGATTGAGCTGGCAGAGTCACAACATAGAATCGAGAACTCAACAAGAGCTCTGGTTGTGATCTTTTCGTTCAAAGAACTTCTGCCATAAACGGTTCATAGTATTTGGAAGAAGGGAGTACCACGGACCTTGAGGACTATCGCAAAGGATACTAGTATCCTAAAGGGACTAGCAAACACTATCAACATGAAGTATGTAGGGTGAATCTCGGGCTCAAGAACCCAGGAATAGAATACCTACTCCTAAGTAGCATCACGAGATGCTTTCGAGAATGATGGCCAGAATCTTCACACTGGGAACACAAAACGTTGCTAGATTACTAGGTGACTCCCTAAAACACCTAGGGTCATAATAATAGCTCCAACATATATGTCGAGGCAATAAAGTACCTCAACTCACTAATTTGTGTGATTAATCTGACCAAAAGGACATCGGGAACGGGAAGAAGGGATTTGCAAATGCATCAGACTGTTTAGAAACCTGGGATGACTCGGACAGCATAACGGCTGTAAATGCTCAGAAAAGAATTGAGACATTCACAAAAATGGTGGCATAACCACTCGGAAGCACAATATCAAGGTTTCGAGATCAACAGTTAACGTACGGAAGTAGTAGAAACTGAACTCAAGCTTAAATCCAACAATCCTATAAGTCTACGGATTAGTAACACGTGATCCTGATAGAAAGAAGAGAAAGCCTAGTTCCTTAACCCCGTAGGAAAGATAAGATAACTCAGATCAGAAGGGCATAAGGTATAAGGAGTAAAAAGAGCCTTACGTTCCATCCCACAATCAATTCCCTTATATAACTAAGAATTTCTAGACTCAACTTCGACCAGTTGGCTTGGTAATCCTACAGGCAGTCAAGCTCTGATACCAACGCTGTCAGGACCCCGACTCAATGCCACATCGATCTAGCATGTAACACCTCATATCACTTTGCGGCCTCACGCACGGTATTCCCACGGGTGTCGCCTTACCTTTGCCCGGGACCGTTTGCGTCTTTTGGCACACGTATATGATAGTGTCGCTAGCATCCATATGGTAAGGAGCCCGGGCTGACATGGCTAGTCGTAAACCCAAAGTGGCACAAACTTACAGGGACAGGCATCCATGACCCAACATCGAACGTGTCGGTCATCAGCGAGTGAATCCAGGCTGTAGCACTGGGCTAGCAGGACTCCAGTGAACCGGGCTGTAGCGGGCTAACAGGACTCTGGTATTCATCGCGTGACATTTCCCCGAAGGGACAGACACAGGAACGAAGAAGGACACATGCCGGCCAGCCTAAGTGTTCCGGAGCAGTAGCAAGCTACCATGGCTCAGTGGAAACACTAGGAGACATTTCCCAGTAAGAGAGGCTACTAAGGATAAACAACTAGATAGTCAGATCCCACACATACCAAGCATTTCAACAACGTACACACAATATGCTCGATATGTGCAGATACAACATGGCATCACAACACGACTCTACAACTCAAGTAATTATTCAATAGGCTCCGAGGAGCGAGATACAATCATGGGTCTCATGACCCAACAATCAGAGCATACAAGTCAAAGCACAAGCGGAAGCTTAACATGTCTGAGTACAGACAACTATAAATGAAAAAGGCTAAGAAGCCTGACTATCTACCAGATCCTGCCGAGGGCACGAGATCGTAGCTGAGGTAACAAGCTAAACGGCGAAGTCCACGCGGAACTACTAGTGAGACTGAAGTCTCTCTGCAAAAACATAAAATAGGCAAACGTGAGTACAATTGTACCCAGCAAGACTTACATCAGATCTATCTACATATGCATCATTATCAACAAAGGGGGTGGTGGAGTTTAACTGCAGCAAGCCAGCTTTGACTCGGTGGCTAACCTGAACTACGACTGCAAGTAACTCTTTTGAGATGGCGCACACGAGTCCACATATTCACCAACCAATACACCACTATGGATTCGCTCCCGTCTCCCTACGAGAACGCCATCCATAGCACTCACGCTTATCTTGCGTATTTTAGAGTATCCACTTTCACTTGTCTATGAACTATGCAAGGGGTCCAAGTTTCCATATCCGAGGAATCCGGCTATTCGAATAGATAATGATAACCCTGCAGGGGTGTACTTCTTCACACACGCTCCCGCCACTTACCGCCCTGTACACGTCATGTACCTCGGCAACCTTCAAGCGGAAGCCGGGCGAGGGAGTCGGCCACGACCTGACTAACCGAACAAGTCTCTAGTCCAGGTTTATCGCCTATTCGGGTTCCATCCGCAAGGAGATCCGGCCGGGGTGTCGCTTACGGCCCCAAACGATGTGTGCAGGGTTCCCAAGCCCACCAACCGGGTGCCACTTGGTACACCGGGCCACTGTGCCTAGTCTGTCCCAAGCCCACCTGTATCGGGTGCCACTTGGTAGACTACTAACACTACCTACAAACACCAGAAACTAGTTGCAACTCCTGGACAGAGATCATGTTGATTAATAAGTCGAGAGGGGTCGAGTTACCGGAACCCAATGTGTGGTAGTAACTGGTCATGGATCACAAACACAGAACTCAGTTCCTGAGGACGGCTGCAATGAGACAACCCACCATGTACTCCTACATGGCCTCTCACCGCTACCTTTACCAAATCGTGTTCACACACTTAGCTCACACGTAGTAGGACATGTTCACACACCTCTGATTCATCCCCGATGAATCAGACCTGACTCAACTCTAAGCAGTAGCAGGCATGACAAACAAGCATGAAAGAGTAGGCACATCAGGGCTCAAAACAACTCCTACTCATGCTAGTGGGTTTCATCTATTTACTGTGGCAATGACAGGTCATGCAAAGGATAAAGGGGTTCAGCTACCGCAACAAGTAACAGATGAATCGTTGTTGTCCTAATGCAGTAAAAGAGAGCAGGAGCGAGAGAGTGGGGTTTTATCGGAATGAACAAGGGGGGTTTTGCTTGCCTGGCACTTCTGAAGATAACATTGAGTCTTCATCAGTGTCAACGATCACAACGTCGGAACATCGTCTATCGGGAGGGAACAGATACCGGCAACAAAGAAGAAATACAATCAATGCAATGCACAATATGATGCATGCTCATGACATGGCAATATGAATGTGTTTTGAGCTAATGCAACTAGCAACAGATTAAATGAAGTTGGTTTGAATACAAGATTCAAATTCCAACTCCATATATGATTATTTAAATGCCCTTAATTTGTTTTGTCCAAAACAGAGGACAAACATTGTTCAAACATGCATGAAAATGGTACAGATGGATTCCTTGAATTTTTCTGATAATTTTTCATATATAAATTATTTAATTTGGAGTTACGGTTGAATTACTATGAATTTTTGAAGTTTATACAATTTTCTGGAATTAATAAATCATTTCTGATTTATTTTAAACTCTAGAAAAGCTTTACTGCGTCAGCATGACGTTGGTGTGACGTCAGCAGGTCAACTGCAGTTTACCAGGTCAAACCTGACCAGTGGGGTCCACTGATCAGTGACCCGGTGTTGTTAGTGACACTGACATGTGTGGTCGGGTCAACTGACGCGTCAGCACAGTCAACTCTGACTGGTGGGTCCCGCTTTATTAAACTATCTTAAACAGAAATAAAACCTGGATTAATTAGGGCCTGGGGCCCAGGTGTCATTGTCACTGGATGGTTAATTAGTGGCGCCATTAGCCGCTATTGACACTGCCACGTCGGCACGGCCGGAGTTAAACCGCCGGCGAGGTCAGCGACGGCCGAACGGCTCGGGTTTCGCCCTCCGGCGACCAAACGCCGCGCGGAGAGGCTCTGTGGGTTCCTAGCGCTCGTGCGCATCCGGAGGAGGCGACGGAAGGACGCGGGGTGGTCAGCACTCGCCGGAGCGGAGCTTGCGGCGGCGGTCGGAGTTCGGCTAGATGCAGGCGCGGGCTGCAGCTCGCTTCCGAGCCAACGGAGCACACATGCGGTAGCTACTAGAAGAAGGAGGTCGACCGGGTACTCAGCCGTGACGTTGGCCCGTCGCAGCGACGACGGCGACAAACGCGGCGGCCGGAGCTCACGGGCACTTGCGGGCGGCGGCTATGGAGCGGAATAGAGCACGAGCAAGGAGGGGAAACGGAGAAGATCTTACGGCGGTCCTGGAGATCAGCACGGGAGGCTCGGGGACGGCCTGGCTGCAGTGAATCGACGACGGAGAGGTCCGGCGACCGGCGGTGAAGAAGATGGCGAATGCGTTGCTTCGGTGCCTCCGGGCTCGCGAGATTTGCCGGAGAGGAGCCGCTCGAGGTAGCAGAGGCGATGGACGACTCGAGGAGGCGAGGCGTGCGCGGTGGCTACAGATACGGTTGACGGCGGCGAGAGGCGTGCTCGGGGCTGCGAGAGAGAGAGAGCGGCAGGGGAGAGAGGAGCCGACAGGGAGGGAGTGAGAGGGGGTCGGGGGTGTCGTGGCGTCGCGGAGGAAGTCCAGGGCGATGAGGGGGCAGCAGGAGGTGGCCATGGGCAGCAGGAGGTGGCCGGGGCGGCGTCGGCGCTCGCCACCGAGCAGCTTCGGGGCGAGGGGGAGGAAGACGACAGAGAGAGCTGCGGTGGTGGGCTGGGCCGATTCTGCTGGGCCACCAGGTGGGTGGGCCTCAGGTAAGCGTCGGGTAAGTTTTCTCTGCTCTGTCTTTTACTTATTGTTTTCTATTTTTTTTCTGCAGCTTTGTGGCTTTATTAAAAATACTAAATCAATCCCAAAAATCATGCAACTGCTCATGACCACTGCTAGAAATATATCCTACAGTAAACATTTCAGTTTGGGATTATTTGAGCATTTAAAATATTTTATAGTATTTAAATGCCCAAATGCAAATAAATAATGATTTAAATTCAAAGTCCCAAAAATAAATCCTTTTAAAATGTTCATTATTTTTGGTTTGGATCAAAACCCTTGCAAAAAATATTAAACATCTAAGGAGAGCATTTTGGAGCAATGAATGAGATTTTAGGGTTTTTGCCCTTCTTTTATTTAGGGTTTTTGAGGCTTCCAAAATTCCTTAGTTCAAGTTTCAGAAATTTAGACATGATGCAAACATGAAGCTAGCTTAGAGCACTACCAGCAGCTAGGGATGTGATAGCGGGGTCCCCCTCATCTCCTCGCGCGGGGATCTCGGCGCGGGCCGGATCTCGCGTGCCGGGACGCGGCGCTGGTTGTCGGGCGCGGCGGCGCAGCGGCGCTCCGGCGGGGGCCGACGACGGTGGCGTGGCGGCTGCGTGATGGGCGGCAAGGCGCGTGGTGGTGCAGGCCGGCGGGCGGGTTTTGGCGGCGGTTGCTTCTCGGCAGCTCCGGCGAGCCTCCCCTGGCGCTGCGGGTCGTGTGCGACCGGGTCGCGGGCGGCCCCTCTCGCCGCGGCTCTCTGGTGGAGGGGCGGCGCGGCAGCGGTGGTGGTGGGCACCCCCGTCCAGTCGGGCCCTTGCGGCTGGACGGCGGAGCTCGGCGCGGGAAGACCTCCCTGATGGCCTCCCATGGCTGCGGCGGCGGCATATCTGCCATCTCATCCGTCTTCCTCGACATCGGGTGGCGGTGGCTGCTCTCCGGCGGGTCCGGCCCTTCGGCTTAGGGGGCGAAACAGGTGGTTTCGGGGGGAGGGTGGTTGGGGGATGAGCGTCTTTGGCCATTGGCCGTTCCCCCACCTCCCCCTTCCCCCGGGCAGCGTCATGTCGCGGTTCGTCTCGAGGCAGCGCCCGCCGGCGACTCCAGGAGGCGGTTGGGGGCGTGGATCTGGTCAAAGTCGTGTCCTTTGGGAGTTCTCGCGGTGGTCTGGTGGCAGGGCGGCGGCCCTGGCGGTGGGAGACGCGGCGGTCGTGGACGGACTGCGCGGCTCAGATGCGAGCGGGCATCTATGGCCGCTCGGGTGGCATAGCTGCGGGTGGCTGTCGGACCGGGGAGGCGACGGAAGAGTTGAAGCACCGGAGTACATCACTTGCCCAGTACGCGCTCTGGCCGACGATGATGGCGTCCGCGGACGTCGTGTTCCTCCCTGTAGGCTTCGTCGTGGTGCTCCTTCTCCTTCCTTCTAGCTCCGGGTGAAAGCTTGATCTTCGGATCGGACGGTGGCGACATTCCGTGGTCGTTCCCCTTCTTGGAGGCATCGTCTTGGAGCCCTTGGTCCGGCGTGGTCCGTCACACTTCTTCCCGGTTCATCGGGCATCCTGTGGGTGCGTGGTAGTCGTTGAGGGTGTGTGTCGGTGCCCGGCATCCTTGTATCTCGTCTTGAGTGTGTGTGGTGTGCTTTTGTATCGATGGCTTGGTTGTGGATGTTGGTTGCTTTATAATCTAAAGCGGGGGGAAACCCTTTTTCGGCAAGTCAACTTTTCTTCTTGTTTATTAGGATCATTAATACTCCGCATGCATGCAAAGAAACTGAGTGGAGGAAGTAGCTGACTGTCATTATGACAGCATGCATGCAAGTATTAAACATGTTGTTTGTACGAAAAAATAACATTAACTTTGTCTCGATTATTGTTGGTGGTTTTATATAGATGCAAAATGTATATTCCATAGTGGCCTTGTATATAAAAATGGAGGGAGTATCTTTCATATGCACACTTGTATTGATTAAGAAGCAAGTTTTGCTTGTAGTCAATAGCTTGATTGTTGAAAGCCATTGACTACCTGCAGCTCATGTCTGGCGACATCTTGAATAGCTCAAATAAAAGAACATACTCATAGCTCAAATTGAGGCTCTCATCTTCTCCACAAGTTTCATTGTAATGGCCGTCTTCTAATTGGTGGTAACAAGCAAATGTAAGTGCAAGTTGTGTCCGGCAAGAATTATTATTACTACGCCAGCTGTGTCCATTGCCGGTGGGTGCGAAGTTGGCAGCAGACATGTATAAATAAATTCCTGGTTTCATTTTGGCCCACGTAGATGATGAATTGCTTCAGCTACCACTAGTTACACTATACACCCACGTTTATGACATGGGGGCTAGGGAAAATGATTCGTGGCTTGAACGCGAATCGTACGAGCATAAGGAGTTGGGCATTGAGGGCATCTTCAAGGCAGCCAGCAAACCTTCGCTGAATCTACCACTTGTTTTAACATGCACTTGGCCAAGAATTGCTTCAGCTCGTTCTTACCTCCTCTTTTCACATGCGAGGTAAGAATATATAATAGATCAGGACCGTTGATCTCATTAATTAATACTTCCCCCGATTCTTTTTACTTCGCATATTAGATTTGTGCCAAGTCAAACTTATCAAAGTTTGACCAAATTTATATTAAAAAGCATCAACATCTACGACACCAAATATATATACTATGAAACTACATTTCATAATGAATCTAACAATATAGATTTGGCCTTGTGAATGTTGATGGTTTTTTCTATAAGTTTGGTCAAAATAGAGATACTTTAACTTTGAACAAAATTTATATGCAGACTAAAAAGGACTGAAGGGAGTATATAAGAGAGGCATGAATATGCAAGACTTCGCCGGAGGCCATACATGCACTTGGCCAATAATCACATGTATGGTCTCTCTCTTCTCTCTCCTACCAATGACACATCCATAGTCCCTCTCTTGTCTCTCTTTCCAACCGGACAATAAACCACAAATATTTCATCACATGCATGGTCTTCACCTACTTTTTTAAATTTCAACCAAATACTTTGTGATTAGAATTGGATGGCACCCTCCCGCATCATATCCGCGAACCACGTCCGGACATAAAAACGAACATCTATTTGCGGATCAGCTTTGAAGATGCCCCAAGAGTACATTGTGGTCATTAACTTGTGGTGGTTCTCCTCACCGACAGTGCTACTGTGGCCACAGCTAACCAAGGATTTTTGCCCCATGGCCATCTCCTTATACGCTCGTCTCTCAGCCTCAGTCCCTCACCTTGCTGCGCAGCGCCTGAGCTCTCTCTTTCTCACCTCGCTGGAGACCGCCTCGCCAGCAAGCCCCAGCTGGTACGTGGAGCGGCATCACAACAGTGGCCAGAAGTTCGACATGAGCACCATGGCAACCATGGCCAGATTCTGGTGCTCGCTCCTGCTCCTGTGGCTCTGCTATCTTGTCCTCTCTCCGGTGGACTCGTCGCCGGTTGCCATCACGCACCTGCCCGGCTTCGACGGGCCACTCCCATTCTCCCTCGAAACCGGGTGAGACACGTACTGCATGGATGATCCATCTCTTTTCCTTGCTAGTTTTAGCTCTTCTTCTTGCTATTTTCATCAGGTTTTCTTCAAGTGAGGCCGGAGTTCATTTTATGCAAATCAAAATTTTAATATAAGCGGCGCCTGCAGGTATGTGGAGGTGGACGAAAGCAATGGTGCGCACCTTTTCTACTACTTCGTCGAGTCGGAGAAGGACCCCAAGGGAGACCCGCTGCTGCTGTGGATGCAGGGTGGACCCGGCTGCTCCAGCCTCTCTGGCATTCTCTACGAGATGGGTAATTCACCAGCTACTCGCAATTCTCACATAGGCAACACTTCCAGGCATGGTAAAAGAGCTAATAAAACAATCAGGTTCTATTATCATGACACCTTTCGAAAGAACAAGGGAAATCGCAATGATATTTAATCAAGCTCGGTGGTTTAATTCCCCCTCCGTAAGTTAACACAAGGCATTTTTTGACTGTCGAAAACTCGATAAATCACGAGAGGACACGATGCCAGGCAAGGTCTATATTTCACCACCCATTTCTCCTAGATTCGTGACATGTTCATACATTAATGAGTGTATATAACATACTGAATATTCATCCTTGCACTATTTTATTTGTACTAGATGGATACGCGCGCTTTGCCACGCTCCTGTACTATTCCATCATGGTTATGCAACCTGTGCAGAATAAGTTGGTGGACATTGCAAGCTCATGTACTAGGTTACCAACGAGCCTAGGAAATCAATAACAAAAACTCTCCTAAGCACATACTTTAAGTGTAGGAAAGGTCTTGCTATAGCCTATAGTAGTGCACATTAAGGGACGGCAAACCTTCCGCCGTTTCTTGAGCTTGATGCCATGGTCACCTTCTCGTTCTATCTTCTCCCAGCGAGCAGGTTGAAGAAGGCTGTACAGTGTAGGAGTTTTACTGTTACCTTCCCATGAAATTTGTTATTACCGCAACATGTGTATGTTTTGTACATTCATTCTTAGGGGGGATATCCCATCATCCGCGAGGCATTAAAATGAATGCAGTAGTGTGATGAACTGATACAGCAAAATGAACTTCGGCAAAAATAAAACAAGACGAAAACAAACGCCTGTTAACTGCCGTTCAAGGCATATGGCTTTGAGACAGACATATTTAAATGGTGTGGACCATCGTTTTAAATGGCTTGCATCACATTAAAATGGCAGAACGGTAAGGACCGTATTTTGCATGTGTAATCGCTTGTATCCAACTCCATTTAAGATGGCTAGCCACTAACCCATGTGCATGTATTTGCTGAATTAACATGGCGTATTGTTTGGGTATTCATTCAATCACTATATTAGTTGCTAATCACATAGCATGAATGGACTGCCCAAGTTCCATCCTCGCGCGCCACCATATCCCAAAAATCTCGAATACTGTCTTTATATTAAGTTACAACGGAGTAGTATATGCCTAGCTTTCCTGAAATTTCAGAAAAAACACGTGTTATAGTTTCTGTGAAATATTAATGATAAGATGTTGAAGCGCGCAATTTGCAAGACAACTCGTTGATACTCAATTAATTGTTCAGACATGTACATACAGGGCCCTTCCGGTTTGACATCCAAGGGTACAGACGTGGACGCCCTACTTTGCTGTACCGACCGGAGACATGGACCAAGGTGTCAAGCCGATCTTTCCTTTAATCACAATATTTGTAGATGAAATGAAGAATATGACAAAATATTCACATCTTGTAAAAAAACTCATCTTTGGTTGATGTATTACATGATTTTGCAGGTCAGCAATATAATCTTTATTGATAGTCCTATTGGGTCTGGGTTCTCGTACGCCACAACTGAAGAAGGGTTCAAATCTAGTGATACCAAGGCAGTTAAAATGCAAGTCGTCTTCCTCAAAAAGGTTTTGACACTTCTACTCTTCACATGGTACCTATGGTTTGTGAAAATACTACTTCAGTGGTTTTTTTGTTAGGCATCATACCTAACTACAGTAGTAACTTTGTTAGGCATCATACCTAATTACACCTGTAACTTGTAAGTTCTCTTTAGATTCTGACATATTTGTAGATTTCAACTAGAAAACTAATTCATCCACACATCACACTCCAAACTATGCTTACCTTCAACTGTTTTGAGCCCTAACAATCAATAGATGAGATGTTTAATAATTCTCGGGAGCTATGACCATATTAGACATACCTTTATGGAGAAAATATTTTTTTTGAGGCAACCACAGCAGGAAAAAGCCAGGCTGAACATATTTGATTTGTTGGAGAAAGCAGGACCACAAGCATGGATAAAATATGTCAACTTCAAGCATTGCTGGATCGGAGGATAACTTAGTCATGGGAGTTCTTTAGATTTATCGTCATCTTACAAGCCCAACAAATTCATTCAACTGCATATTTCCTTTCCTGTTATGCCCAAATGAACCGCAATGTTTACCTTTAAGCTTCATTTGTAACACGGGAATCAAAATTTTAATGTCAAATTCCTTCTAATTTTTTTATTGAATTTCTGTCTTGCAAAGAAGATTTCTCATTCAAATAAAGATAACCCGAGCTTAACACAATACTTCATTTAGCTGGACCCCATCCCATGATCTAACCAAAACTAGTTAGAGTGGAATTTTAATTATGTGCTATGAGAAAAAGAGATGCATATTTAACCTCTATATATGCTTTCATATATGTTCTAATTATCCTTCTATATGTAGTGGTTGCATGAGCACCCCCAGTTCCTCTCAAATCCACTTTATGTTGGTGGTGAATCATATATTGTTATGATCATACCCAGTCTTGCCCTAGAAATCCACTTATCAAGTAAGACTCTTTATACTTATCTATACATGATGAACCACTGCTATGAGAGTGGTTTTTTACACCCACCCTCGGTGCACCCACGCTACACCCACACAAAAGAACATAGCAAAACATTTTGAAAAAAAATCTGAAACTTTGTGGGAATGATCATCAACAGATATTAGAGAGTCTTGCAAATTTTGGTAGTCAAATGATATCCGAGGAGCTCTATTAAAAAAACAAAATTACTGAAAGTGTATGTGCACTGTTTAAACCTAATAGTAATATAATGGCATAATAAATCTAGTAATACAGGATTTTGCTTACTTCAATTAAGTGTTTTGATAGCTTTATATGAAATGATATCTAGTAAATCCAAACAAACAATTTATTACATCCACAGATATTGTAGAAATGAGTTGCACAATGGAAATACATTCGTAGCATGACACTACTATTCGATATTTCAGGTTTTACTTCCTAGTGGGTTTTTAGTCTTTTGTGGACCAAATTGTACCAATAAAAAACTGATTTTTCCATACACAATACATCTCATTATTTTCTTATATATCTATTGATGTTGCCCCTCATATTCTATTGGTTGAGTACCATATCACATCCATTTTCTTTTAATATTTTTGTAGTTTGCGGCCAATTTACTTTACTTGTTCACGACAAATTTAATGATGATTACTTCTTGTACATGTGTATCACTGTTCACTAACACATGCACATGCATGTTCACAAATTTCAGACAAGGAATCTGGGGAAGAACCGCTTCTTAACCTCAAGGTTTGTTGAAGTCATGTATATTAAGTAAAATGTATAAGCTTTCCTTATGAATCTGCTTAATACCAAGGACTAGCCCATGCATCACTGGGGTTTTGTGTTTATTCTTGTTTTGTACAATATACATCTGTGTATCATTGAGCCATAGTTTTCAATATAACCCGTTTCTCCTTGTGACCCTAGAATCATGAAGCTCTTTTATTTACATTTTATTCCTTTTGCTTGTTGAGGAACACAGTCTTTGATTTCTGACGCCTTAAGAATTCATCCCTTTTTGAATAGTCTATATAATTTTTCAAGGCCCACTCCGAGATTTCTGACTAGTTCTGTTTGGCCACATATCCTTACCTTATGTTATAGGACTTGCCAGCGGCTGCAAGCACCATCAATAAGAGGTTCCATACACGCCATAAAAGATTATGAAAAGGGAAGAAACTAATTCGAAAGGGTTTTATTGTTGTTGTTGTTAAAAAACTAACTGATCCCCTAACAATAGCGGAGGATCCGGAAAATAGACAAGAAATTTCATGGAATCATGAGAAATTTCAACATATGTGCAGTTAGAGGAACTCATGCAATTTAATATATATTTTTTGATTAGGGAAACTCTAACCGATCCCCTAAAAATAGCGAAGGATCCGGCAGAGTAAACTCTTAGTGGAATATTTGTATGCCACTATATATTTTACATTAGGGAAACTCTAACAGATTCCCTATATATAATGGAGTAATTTTGTTTTCATTTGCATTTCATTTTTGGCCACCAAAACACATTTCTTTACTTCTTTATTTTATTCAACCACATTTTGATACATTGGAGTACATAATTCAGCAATTCTTCATTACAAGAGCAAAACAAAAGAAAACAAGAACCACAATTAGACATTTTAAAGGTATCCAACTTCCATAACTGCTTCCACTAGTTGTATTAGTATCTTCTCTATGTCTTCATTGTTGATTCTCTCTATTGGCTTATCGAACTCGCACACTTCTTTCTTCTTCGATTCCAACAAATTCGACGTGCTTCACATCTGGTCTCATCTCTAGCCCCTATTCTAGCAACGAGTGAACGAGCATGTAACAAGTTCCGTGCTATCAATAGATATATGTAATCTTCTTCCCAATACCAAAACGTGCATCCATCTTACACACAAATTAGAGCAAAGAATGAGCTACTGAAATTGTGTCAAAACTGGTGAACAATGAAACAAAAGAAGCACATACCTAATCTTTTTTGCAGTTGAAGAACACCCATCCAGAATGTTTCGGCATGGTGGAAACTTGGAGCACCACCTGCTATGGGCAGTCGTTGCACTTTATGACCTGCAACGAGGAGCTAATGAGCCGCTGGGCAAGCGCCGAGCCCGGGCGACGGTGGGGTGTTTCTTTGCCGGCAAACCGCCAACGGGAGAGATCCAAACGGCTAGAGGCTGATTCAACACCTGCATGTGGCGCAGAGGCGTTGACGGGGCTGTGTGGTCCGGTGCCCAGCCAATCCATGGCAAAGGCGCAGCCGCTGTCGGCCGAATGCTTCAAATCCGGCGGCGGTGGCAGCAGCAGCCTCATATCTACCGGTTTTGCACCGGCGACGGGGCGAGAGAGGCCCAAATCTGGGTGGTTGAGGATAATTTATCATCCGCTATGGGCTATTGGGGATCGGCTTGGTGCCAGTTAGAGGAGTTAAACCGAATTTATATTCCTCTAACCGGTTATAGAGGATTGGTTAGAGTTGCCGTTATGAACTTAGTGTAGTTAGTAGTATTGTTCCGACGAATATTTTGTATGATCTATATTTAATGTCTGGGCTAGGTTGAAAAATTATGCCTGGTTAGCAATTGAGATTGACCAAAGGCTAAAAAAGATTACTTTTATCATATCTCAAACATAGGCGAATAGGTCAACCCACCTACTCTAGCTAGTTTGTCTACCCTGAATCCGGCCAATCACACATTGACAATATGCATAGGCCTACTTTTCATCAAATTTATCTTTGCATGGCTTAGCAAGAATATTGCAGGGGTACTTTGCCGGGAATCCAATGACTGACGACAGGTTTGACAGCGCTGGTACAATCCGATTTTTTCATGGTATGGCAATACTATCGGACGAACTTTACGAGGTGATCCATCTTCTCATAAAAGTAGTAACAGTAGTAGCAGTAGAAATTACTATGGTAGTACAGTAGTAAGCAGATGACCGTATATACAATTCATGAGTTGTATCACGTACTGAGAATGCAGAGAAATTTTATCCACAGTTTGCCAAGGAGAGCTGTGGAGGAAACTACAGTGATCCACCCAATGCGTTATGTCGCGAGTCCATCCAAGCTATTGACAATGTAAGTTTCCTCTAGAACATGAGATATTATCTTCTCCTGTCAATCAGTGAAGATAGTAGAGGATAAAACATCTATCGTTGAAGTTACCATGCATGTTTGGAACACGAGGAGTTTTGATTACTAGTTTCTACCACTAACAATGGACAAATAGTGCACAAAAGATATCAACTTATCCCACATCCTGGAGCCCTCATGTGAGAAGATATGGAGCCCTAGGATTCAGCAAGCAACAGCAAGCAATAAAACAAGCAGTGGGCTCAGGGTGGAGTCCTTGGCTGGTGATGATCTCATGTTTCCCTTCAAGTGTAGAGTTGAGTGCATCTAAATTAATTCCCATAAACTGGATTAACTAATTAATACTGTATATCCACTCTTGCTCACACAAGACATAACTAATGTTGGTTAATTTGGTCTCAGAGAGATACCTACCAGCTATCTTATGTATGGGCAAATGATGAAGGAGTAAGGGAGAGTCTTGGCATTCGCCAGGTACTCTACGACGTATTCTACAGCTCTACTGTATTGTACTGTACAGAATCATTTTTGTGCCTGAACGTTGCCACACTACAGGGAACTAAGGGGGAATGGAAAAGATGTGCTCTCGACATACCGTACACTAGAGATATAACAAGTACACTAGAGATATAACAAGTACACTAGAGATTCATTCGAGGCTACGTAGAGAAGGATATCCAGCACTGATATACAAGTAACCAGCCAACAGAAGAAAATTAATCTAAAACTGCAATATCATCTGAAATTCTGATTCTGATATGTAATTGATGTTGCATGCAGTGGCGACCATGATAGCGTGTTTTCGTTCGTTGGCACTCAAGCATGGATAAGATCTCTTAACCTGTTTATCACAGATGACTGGAGACCATGGTATGTTGATGGCCAGGTTGCAGGGTAAGTTATCCTATGCCTACTGAAACTTCTTTCTTTGGGGATCTATTCCATCAAATGTATTTTTTCCTCCAACATATCGAAAAACCGATATTTTCAATGTTCAGAAAATTTCATAAAATATTTTGGAGCTTAATTACCTTTGCATGTCCTATTTTCATGTAGGCCTAGTCCAAGTCTTGAACCAATTAATTTAAGAGCAAAATGTCTTCACCCAATGAACGTTGGCAGGTTAGCGTTGCCTAAGTCTTACACTGATTCAAATAATTTCTTGTCCAGATTCACAACAAGTTACTCAACTAACCTAACGTATGCAACTGTGAAGGTAAGTGCTTCAGAACCTTAATTATTCTTTTCTTTTCCATTACATAACTAAACCAGGATATATAAACTCTACTGTCCTAGTCTTTGGAGGTAATATCTGTAGACTACCTACCATGTAGGGGGCTGGGCATACTACTCCAGAGTACAAGCCCAAGGAGTGCCTCGCGATGTTCGCCAAGTGGCTTTCGGGTGAACCTCTATGAAGGAAGGACGACCTTTGTTTGGATGAGCGAGTGTCAGTGCCTATTTGTCGCATCTAACTAAATACTCTCTCCGTCCCAAAATAAGTGTTATTTTTGGATGGAGGAAGTATGAAATAAACAAGGTTCCTAAATAGAACCACACATTGCTCGCTTTCTTGGATGTACACCCCTTGCACAATTTGAGTACCTTATGTTATGTTGTGCTGCTTTTTAAAAAAAAATCTATGTGGAAAATAGGGAACAAGTGCGGGCATCTTTTTGCAAAAATGGAGAAGCTTGGTTTGTATGCGTCAGATCTAGATCCGAGGGCAACACCAAGATTGGGAGCGGACGGCTCCGACAGCGGCCATTGCGCCAGATTTTTCCACGGCCTTCTAGATGTGGTGGGGAGGAGATAAGGCTGATTGTGAGAGACAAGGAGTTTTTTATAAATAGGGAACAAATGCGAGTATCTTTTTGCAAAAATGGAGAAGCTTGGTTTGTATGCATCAGATCTAGATCCGATGGCTATTGGTGAAAGATAGGAGGCACAACATCATCACCAACTCAGGACCTGTTTGATTCGCAGGATTTTGAAAACGCAGGAATAAGACACGGCAATATTACAAGTTTCAAACTGATATTACAAATGTTAGGAGTAATGCTGCACCTACGAAGAGGGAATTACTAGGAAGTTTACGTAAGAACTTTCGTTACTTTAGGTGGATGCAACATTATCGTACAAACTAAAATCCACCGCCCTGACAAGTCACTAATGGGAAAATAAGTTTTCGAGTCTCTGGCCACTTGATGTTTCAAAAACAAATTCAGCTTCTGCGAAGACTTTGACATTTAGGCTTAGACGCTTGCGATGATCAGCACGCCATTCATTGTTGCGCCAGAGAATGCCAAACCTCATTATCTTGAGCACACTTGCCTCCTGAACAAAGAACCTGGCCAATTTAATCTCAGATGTGCTGCCTCGGTAGTCGATCAAATCAATTTCTGTAAGATGGAGATCAAGGCATTCGATGAGATTGTTATAGTGCAGCACATTTTTCACTTTCATGTCTTTTTTTATCTACAAAAGAAGAGAACATATTAGAGCAGCCGACTGCATAAGATTGCTGTGTCATCAAGAGGTACCAATATCATTCACTCATATGATAGGGTTGGCTGGCTAGTGATATTTTTTCACTATCTCTATCTCTCTCTTTCTCTCTCTCTCTCTCCTCTCATTTAACTAGGAGCACGTGAAGAGCTTGGGCATTTGTTGCCTTCCACTATGTGGTCGATGCCATATTTCGCAAAAGTATGCCACATAATACACATCGATGTCAAATCAAAAGATTTTGGCACCGCTCTCGCGATGTGAGAGAGTTGGCACCGTTGTGCACACAGACCCACATGTATAAACAAATCAATCAAACCAACTACACCAGCCTCTCACTCTCCCAAACAAGTGTTTTTTATTGCCTCAATCCTCTCTCTCTCCCACACAGTGTTTTTTTATTGTGTGAGTTAATTTGACACCGGAGCAAAGTAGGTGATCCAGATTGGGGCACCAGATGAGCAATGGAGGGGCAACGATGCCAAATGCATCACAAGTGAATTTGGCACATGTTTTGGCCTACATAGCCCAATTTTGTACTTCCTCCGTCCCAAAATTCTTGTCTTAAATTTGTCTAAATATGAATGTATCTAGTTACATTTTAGTGTTAGATACATCCGTATCTAAACAAATGTAAGACAAGAATTTTGGGACGGAGGGAACACTACCTCGTATTTAGTATAAAATTTGACCATAGATTTACCTAAGAAAATGCCAATGCATGTCACTAAAAATTACACCATTTGAAATTATGTTCAAATACGAATCCAATGATATAGTTCTTGGTGACATGCATTAACATTTTGTCAGTTAAATCTATGGTCAAATTTTGATACGACAAAATTGGAAGAGTAAACCAGGACGGAAGTAGTGCTTGCTCTTAGGGTAACCATAGAGTTACTGGAGTAGTCTAAGTTACTTTCCACTATGACTAGCCTAGACTACTATAGTAGTATAGCATAAAAACGATGCAGGTGATCACGTGAGAAAAAATATTAAAAACATTTCTTTCGGTGCAGTGCGTAGATGCAGTTTTGAACACTACACTTGTCATCGTAATTTGGGAAAATTACGAAAAAATTGAGCTACGTTGTGATTGCCGTTTAGTTATAGGAAAGAAGTTTCACCTCGATGAGTAGGTTCTCTGTGCACGGAAAGCATGTAAGGAATCCAACAACTTGATCCAGATTGAGGCTGATAGATTTTAGTGCTAAGATCTTCACTGTGCGCATGGACTGGGTCAATCTTGTGGGAATCATTTTCTGGAAGACGGTCGTAAATACATCAAGAAGAAATTTAAAAATGTGAATTTCAAGAAGACGGAGAAGAAGATGAGTGATGTACCTGAACGATTACGGATCCAATAAAGAGTTCGGAGAATTTGGCAGACGAGTACACCAACGCTGTCAATTTCGGCGCGTCGATGACCTTGATTTTTGTTGGACCTTCTAGATCCGATACAAGCAATATCTCAAGGAAAGGCGCATTCTCAATGATAATAACGTGGAATAGCTGGAGTGATCTCTTCCCAATTGGTGTCTTGTTGCGGGGCCAGCAAGACACATAAATCCATCGGAGATTCGTCGAGGCGATGTGGAGGCTAATGCACACGTGGATCTGCTCAAGATGAAGGTACTCGAGCGCAGTACAGCTATGGAGCAGGTGCTCCATAGCCTTCTTCGAGATGACAACGTCGAACAGGTCGAGCTGCTTGAGTTGAGGGAGAAGAAGGGCGGGCGCGGCATTAATCAGGGGAAGATAGCAGGAGCTGAAGCTGGCGCGGCGCAACGTTGGAGTGAGGCAGAGCGCGGACGGCGGCAGAGAGCGACATCGTCCAGCTTCAAAGCTGAGCTCCTCAAGCTGATCTAGGGCGGAGGATAAGAACCACTAGTCGAACTTGGGTTGGACCTTGCAGTTGGTACTGAACATGCGGATGTCAAGGCGTCTGGCTGGCCCAGGGTGCGATGAAAGGATCTTGGAGACTGCGGCCATGCGTTTGCAATCCCCGTCGCAGAGGCAGCTGTCGACGGTGAGGTTGAGGGGGACGCAGCGCCAGAGGGGGCGCCACCACCGGGAGAGCAGGGCGGTCTGCATGGCAGATTTTGTGGGGAGGAGGCAGATGATGACGAGCAGCATGTCGTCGGGGAGGCTACTGATGAAGTCCAAGCTCGCCAGATGCGGTTTTGGCTCGAGCCACCTCCGCTTGTTGGCTGCCTCGCCGTCCATCTCAACCGGCGGCAACACCGGTGTACACGTGCGCTGGGTGTGCGCGAGTGCGTCCTTGTGTGCATGCCGCCGCGCGGTGGTGAATTGTGCGCGAGTGTGTCCTTCGTGCGCAAGAAGTTTTTCCTCAATGCGCCCTCAATTTACTAGCGTGCGGGGTGCTACCCCGAGTGGTTTCAACTTTGTTTACTTCAACGCATGTCAGATGAGACTCTAGTTTACTTATTTTCACCCGCTGCCACATGGGCCAGCACACGAAGATACAGAACACGAGCTGACAAGGCAGCATGTGGATTTGTTGACCGGTCAACTAAACAATATACGGAGCTATACGCTGACACAGTGAGCGTATAATCCGTCGGTATAGAGAGTTCGAGTGAGAGGGGAGGCCCGTGAGAGATAGCAGAGAGAGAGAGAAAGAGCTACTCCCTTCGTTCGATAATGTAGTTCTAACATTTTTTTAAGTCAAACTTTTGAAACTTTGACCAAGTTTATAAAGAAATTACTTATATCTACAATACCAAAGATAAATGATAGTATGAAGTAAGTACATGTTGTGATGAATCTAATGATCGTTCCAGATATGAATGTTGTTCTCCACATATACCTGGTCAAACTTTTCTGAGGTTTGACTTTTCAAAACATCCATATGCTTATGGACGTGACAGAGTCCCTAACTAGAGAGAGAGAGAGAGAGAGAGTGAAAAAAGTGTGTGTGCGTGTGTGAAAGAGGCATGGACAACACACGATAAAAGTAGAGAAAAAGCGTGCGTGTCTTATGCAAACATATCACACATGCATCTTCGACAAAGGAGGCAAGGTGAGGAGATAGTGTGTGGTTGTTTGAAACCGAGAGAGCAAGACCCCTAGCACATGGCCAAGAGGGGTCTGACAAACAAGGGAGAGAGGTCGAGAGAGACGTACGGAGAAAATGCAGACATGGGGAGGAGAGAGTGTATGTTTGTCATAGAGAGATCCCCTGGAGATCGTGATGGGACTACATGGGTGGGAGATCGAGTGACAAGGTGTGTGCGCGATGGAAGATGCCCCGAGAGATATCGAGATAGACGTATGGATGGAAGGAGACAATACGTGTGTTCCTGATGGCTAGTAAGAGATAATCATACTTAGGAGGGGGGAGTGCTTGCGCCTATGATGGAGTGAGGGATTATGGTACTTAGGGGGGTGCGTGTCACATGGAGAGAGAACAAGGGCGGAGAGTGTTGGATGGGTCTATATGTATAGCGCGAGCGAGACATGTGTATGTGTGAGCCAGGGAGATATAAGGCCAGTTTGGCTTGCGTCCTAAGTATCTTTTGCCTGGCCTGGGGTTGTGGCTGGATTTCATGCACGCTTGTTTGGTTGCTACCTCGTGAAAAAGAAAGCCCGCCTGGCCTGGGTTCCCTTGCACTTTAATTAGTCTGACTGAACTCCAGACACTGCAAGTAGCTTGGCCCAGGCGACCGATTTCGAACGCCTAGTTGTGCCTGGTCGTGTGGACACGAGGCTAACAACAACATGGATGGATATTAGCATTAAATAATTGATGCATGGATTGATTGATGGGATGTTGATGCTTTGCCGGGCCCAGGCATGAACCAAATGCTTCAGCACCACACAAGTCTGGCCAGGCAGAAATATTTTACATCTCACGTTCACACCAGGCAGTACCGGCCATCAAGGCATGAGGGTTAGGTCACGAACCAAACTGACCAATAAAGTTTGAGAGAGATTGAGGAGCCCCAATAAGGCTGAATGGTGCGTCAGATAGCTGAGAGGGGGAAAGAGATATTCCATCCGCTTGATAATGCAGTGCATGTAAATTTTTTAGAAGTCAAACTTTGGAAACTTTGATCAGGTTTACGCAAATGTTATTTATATCTACAATACCAAAGATACATCATACAAAATTACATCTCATGGTGAATCTAATGGTATGTGTTTGCCGTACTAGATGTAATTCTTTTTCTCCACGTACATGGTCAAACTTTGTGATGTTTGAATTTTCAATAAATCTATATGATATGGACCGAGGAGAGTGCCTCAGTCGAGACAGATCAAGTGCGTGTGAAGGAGAATGAGTAAGTGTGCAAAAAAAGTATGTGTGTGAAAGAGAAAGTGACAACAAATGATAAATTAGAGAGAGAGTGTGTGTGTGTTTTTTCGTTTCTTATGAGAACATATCGCGCATGCATCTCCGAGATGGAAAAGCGAGGCGAGGAGATACACGAAGATACCTAGTGCGTGATTGTTTGCAACGGAGAGAGACACCCCTGTAGCACATATCCAATAGAGGTCTGGCCAACAAGGAACAAAGGTCGAGAGGGACACATGGATGGCATGGACGCATGGGGAGGGAGAGAGGGTGTGTTTGTGATAGAGAGATCCCGTCGAGATCGTGAGGGGATTATATGGGTGGGAGATCGAGGGAGTGCGTGCACGATAGAAAGATGCCCCGAGAGAAATCGAGATAGACCATGCACATGTTTGTGATGGAGACTAAGATTAGCTAGTCATATACATATAGGGGGGACTGCGTGTGCCTACATTTGAGTGAGAGACCATCATACTTGGCTAGCTGGCATTGAGATTGTGTGTGTGCGCATGTAAGATGGAGAGAGAACGAGGGGGAGAGATAGAGTTTTAGATGGCCCTATCGAGTGCGAGTGAGATATGCATGTCTATGTGTGACCCAGGTGGATGGAGAGTTTGAGAGAGGGGGGGAAGAGCTCCGAGACGACATAGTGGTGCGTGAGAGAGTTACGGGCATAGAGCCAAGGAATTTGTGTGCGTACGATGAGTGCACCCAAGATATCTAGCTTGGACTAGCTAGATTATCATACATAGTGTGCGAGAGAGACCTATAAATGGTGTATATATGCATGAGAACTAGAAAGACCACCGCACACACACAAAGAGAGAGAGAGAGAGAGATGGAGAGAAAGGGAGAGGGACCAACAAGGTTTTTGTGTCGGATGCGTGCGACAGAATTGAAAATTATCGGCGAGAGAGAGAGAACAGGAGTCCGGGAGAGAGGGAGGTCGCGTTTTATGCATCAAAGACTGATATAAACCATGTTCTGATATCAACTTGCATTCAAATATTTAAATTGGAGAACATGTTGTCTGCAATCCACACATGAACGGATATATGCATATATCAAACAAGTTCATTAATTTGACTTTCAACATGTTCATGGAGTACTATAATACTGTACAACATGCTATTCGATTGAGGTGTTCAATTTTGGATTTAGTTCACTATTTGACCTACTGAACGAGCTATTTCATTGAATCGAGATATTTCATTTTGGGTTTGATTCGCGTTTTTGAGTGAGTCAACTATTTGTCATATAGTAAATCTCTAGCAACGAGCATGTAAAAACACATTACTCCCGAGCATCATCTCTCCATCTAAAAAAGAAGTGGCAAGCTAATATTTCAAAATTTGATCCGAATCGACTTGGTAAGGTAGAAGTGGATGCTCGTTCTCCCAAAATTTGAACGAACCGTTAAACATCCTCTCTACTCGGTGGAATTCGCCCGAGCAAATAAATGGGAGACACGAAATTACCGTCCTATGTGGGACACACATCAATTGGCCCGTTGTACATCAAGGGTAGGTTCGTAACTTCATCCAAGCGCGCCTTCTCCTCGGCCGAAATGACATGTGCCGAATAATTCATAAACCATGGTCGGCAAAACACGCTCTCCTTGCCCGAAATAGTTCGCGCCCACTATTTCAAAACACGCTCTCCTCGCCCGAAATCGCCCGCTCTCACTATAGTTCAAAACACGCCCTCCTCGCCCGAAATCGCTCTCGCCCACTATTTGGGGAGAAGCAAAGTTACTCTACTATCCCCGACCCTCAGTACACAAACCCAAGCTGAGAAGCCTATAGGCAAGGGTAGAACTGTAACTCCCCCTCACATTTCAGACAAATGCGTCTGTAAGACATGGTTCCACTCCCCTCCCAATTCCCCCCGCCCCCGCCCCCCGCCCGCCCCCGTTCATACCTCGTGGGCGCCACATCACCTTCTCCCCTGGAAGCTCCCTTCTCCCAAGCCATGAAACTCAGCCCCACCTCCATGGTGCCCCCCACCGCACCAATTTCACAGCCACCCTCCTCCGTAATGCCGGAGACGCTGTCCATTTGTCATCGTGCACTGGGCCGTGTGCCTCTTACTCCGTGCTGTTGGTGCTGCCTCGACGACGGCCGTGTGAACCGTACCGGAGCCGATTCACCCCCGTCGTTGTTCACGGCGCCGGAGCGGCTCCAACTTTGGATCCATCCAGAGTCCTGGCGCTGCTTCCGCGTAGCCATCGACCGTCGCGACATCGCTCTTTCCCTGCCGCCGGTTGCCACCGCAACCGCGCTGGCCTCACCGACTCGGCAGCTGGACCTGCCTACTTCACCATGCCACCAGATAGGTCGCACCCTCATCTCAAATCACTTTATTTAGGCGTCACTTGTCTGAATTTTTATTCTAGGCCAATCGATTCCCAATGGGAAGCAGCACCCCTCGAGGCGGCAGAGCTGCTAAGCTGCCAGTTGGCTGGTGTCTAACGTAAGGGTTTGGGGCCGCAAGTTCTCCGCGGAAGCAACGCTTATATGGCTATCTTTCAGAGTTGCGTGGGTTGAAGGTACTGCCGCCACCGGATCTGGATGACGGGGAGTCTTTGTGGAATGGCCCGGGGGCGGCGCAACCACGGCAGTGCGGTGGGGCGGGGAGCGGGGTTTTTGCCGGGGCCATGGATGGCGGAGGCAGGCTGCTCTGCCATTGGTCGCTGGCTCTTCGGGGAAGATTCCGAACAGTGTCAGCCGGGAGGCACAAGACGGTCAGCCATCCGGCGTAGATCAAACAGTACCAAAATAAAATAAAATCGTGTGACCCCAATTTAGTCTTCAGTCAACAGACGTGTGACCACTCTCGTACCTTGCTGTTGATCTCTTAGTGTATTTCTTCAGATCAAAGAGATATGTCGTTCTTAACATTATGCGTTATCCGCATCTTCAGACACACCGTCTTCCGACTCACCGCAGCTGCTCCAACAAGGGAAGCATACACCAGAAGGGAGCTATAGTCCCCACTCAACAGTTCCCTGCATCGTATGCGCGTGCCCGACATGGACAACCACAACAACTGCAGGGCAATCGACAAGTCAGCAGATGATGCTCACTCCTATGGATGGCAACCAGATAGGTTGTACCCTCATCTTACTTGTGTGCAACATTTATGGCTTTGTTATTCATCTAAGCATGGAAAATAGATCATTACATTTCACTGTATATTCATGCTGATCTCTTACGGGTCTTGTTCAGGAGTTAACGCCGTTCCATAGTTCAGCTAAGATACTTGTTCTTTAGGTAACGTTGTTCAATAGTTATCATCCATCAGCCAATGCTATCCCACAGGCTGGTGATTATAGTATTATACCACTTCTAGTATTACCTATGTTGTTCTTTAATATTTTTGTGTGCCATCTAGTTAATCTTGAGTACAAACGAAACATATTCTGTAGCTTTCAACTGTGTTCTCCCTTTAGTTTATGAGACCTGTTGCTGCTAGTTAACCCTAGTCCTACTATTTATGTCATCTCCTACAGGCACTAAATACATAAATCTAACTACTAGTTGTCTTCCATGCATGCTAGATATAATTGCACACACTGATATATCCACAAGAACCACACGGAGCAATGTAAAGGCCAATAAACTTGATGTCAATGATACCCAATATGATGGAACATGTAAAGACAGTTCTTCAGAAGACTTGCAGAAAGATGATGAATCCTCTTCACCCCACAAGGTCCTTGCTCTAACTTGGCCTGTGATATGGGTACAACATGCATATAATGTCATGGAGTGTATCTACTATGTTGCAATGCCATGTGCTTAGCATGCTGATCATGCATGTAAATATGTCACGCCTTCCTGTTTTTCAGTACCTATTCCATTCATGATAACATGTTTTCAAATTCAAGTACTGTCATTCTACTCTATGGCAATGCCATTTGCTTAATTTGGACATCATGCTTCTGAATATCTTATGCATTGTTATTCATCAGTATGTACTTTATCTGTCTACCATACCATGTTTTTTACATTGAAGTGCTGTTCTAGTGCACTTTTGCAATGCCATCTTATTTTCCCAATCATACACGTATATGTTGCCTTAGTTATTTCTGTATGTATTCCGCTAGCATACAGTTTTACATTCAACTAGTGGTTTTTTTGCTGTGTTGTCCTGTCGTATCCCTAGCTATTACACCATACTCCCTCCGCCCGGATTACATGTTGCCGAAAATGGATAAAAAGGATGTATCTAGAACTGAAATACGCCTAGACCCATCCATTTTTTTCTGGATGGAGGGAATACATGTCAATATGTCATGCCTTTCTATTCTTCAGTGCCTATTCCATCTCTCTGCTGTCGCATGTTTTATAATTAAAGCACCATTCTTCTATACAAGGCATTCAAGGGGAAGACCACTATGTTAGAATTTGAAGGGTTACAAACAAGGCCTTTGCAAAAGATCCAAATGCCAGGAGATAATAAACCAACTTCAGTTTTTATAGATACTGCTCCAGCACAGAGAAACCCAACTCCTACTGATAATAAGCAGATTCCAGTGGCCAAAGAACTAGTCCGCTCCAGTCCAGCAAAAATATGTCAACTCAATTCTAAGAAACGTGTGCGTATCCTTGCATCATGAAATTTTATAGCATGCTGATCATATTTTCTACATGTTACGTACTCATCTCTCTTTTAGAAAATAAGCTTAACAGATAGAAGAATTTCTGCAACGGTATCGTTTATGAGGAAAGATTCTTGCAGGAATTCTCTGTGCTCCAATGTAGATGTAAGTACATGTTGTATATCACTATATTTTTACATCAGCATGTATTTTGATAATCAGCGTGAATCCAACCTTTGCCTGATCTAAATTTAGTTGTAGCAAAATGTATGATTAAAGGCCACAATGTTGATTTTTGCAAGGAAAACTGCCTGGTAATTTTGCATCCTGAGCTGCATGAGTGTACTATCTCATATCAGTGGGTTTGAATACTTTGGTTCTGCAGTGGGTTTTTCAGTGTTTTTTTACTGTGTTGTCCTGTCGTATCCCTAGCTCTTACATCATACTCCCTCCGTTCGGATTAAATGTCGCAAAAATTGATAAAACTGAATGTATCTAGAACTTAAATACGCCTAGACCATCCAATTATTTCCGGATGAAGGGAATACATGTCAATATGTCATGCATTTCTATTCTTCAATACCCATTCCATCTCTGTTGTAGCATGTTTTATAACTGAATCACCATTCTTCTATATAAGGCATGCAAGGGAAAGACGGCTATGTTAGAATCTGAAGGGTTACAAACCAGGTCTTTGCAAAGGATCCAAACGATAGGAGATAATAAACCAACTCCATTTTCATAGATATTGCTCCAGCACAGAGAAACCCAACTCCCACTGATAATAAGCAGATTCCAATGGCCAAAGAACTAGTCCGCTCCAGTCCAGCAAAAGAATGTCAACTCCATTCTAAGAAGCGTGTGCGTATCCTCGCATCATGAAATTTTATAGCATTCTAATCATATTTTCTACATATTTCTTACCCATCTCTCTTTTAGAAAATAAGGTTAAACGATACAAGACTTCCTTCATTGGGATCGTATTCGAGGAAAATATCTTGCGGGAATTCTCTATGCTCCAATGTTGATGTAAGTACCTATTGTATATCACTATATTTTTACATTAGCATGTATTTTGTTAATCGGCGTGAATCTAACCTTTATCTGATCTAAAATTAGTTGTAGCAAAATGTTAAAGGCGTCAATGTTGATTTTTGTAAGGAAAACTATCTGGTAGTTTTGCATACTAAGCTACATGAATGTACTATCTCATATCACGCACATTACTGAATTGTAGTGCTTCTCTGGTTGCCCATTCATTCATTGTGTCAATGTTGCTTTCGTATTACCTTACCTGACTGATGATAGTTGTGACATATTGTGTTAATTTGGTGTAGGCTAGTTGCCCAAATGTTCGTTGTGTCAATGTTGCTTTTCTATTATCTGACTTGGCCAATGATAGCAATGCTAGTGTGTTAATTTCGTGCAGGCTGCTGAACATAAGAAGACAAACTCTGAAAATAGCAAGTCAACCTCATTGTTTTTTTCCAGTAAATCTAGGCCAGGTAATATGGAAATAACTCATGAGTAATCTGTTTGATTCCCGTCCTAATTTATGTTATGATGCAGTGGTCGAGACACTCTCCACTATCAATAATACAAGCCTGCCAAAATCGCTATTTGAATCTGTTCAGTATCCTCTGTCTCGAATGGAACGGAATAAATGTATGTTTGTGAACCAATTAATATCTGAAGCAATGATGGAAATGATGGATGAATCAGAGGTGCAGAGTCATGCGACACAACAACTGATCAATGTTTCCAGAGACAATGTAGCAAAGCAGCAAGAACTTGCCCACATGCTTATGGGCGTTATCTGTGCTGAGTTTGCAGATTGTGACGTTGTAGATGGTTAGGTTCTGCTCATTTATTTGCACTGGCATCAATCTTTGATTGCCCAGTGGATGTAATTTCCTGTAATATATGCTGGATGTGCAACGTTATTTCCTGTATGCCGTACCTTTGCTTGATCGGTTTTGGTCATGTGCATAATTGCTCGTCGTAATGGGCTCAAATTATCTAATTTGGCCTAAAGACATGAACGAACTTTAGTGGGCCCATTAAGTTAATGGGCCGTTACTAGGCCGAAAGTTAATGGTCGGCCCTCTTACCTTCCGGGTCGTTAACAGGCCGACATCGAAGCGGGCAACAGGTGGCCCCAATTTATTTCACGGGCCGTTAACAGGTTGTTACTAAGTTTAGGCTACATATGGCCCAACCATACTGCAGGCCTTTAGCAGGCCAAAAGAGACAGCGGGTTTGTACTGGACCATGAAGAGCATGGGCCGCTAAGAGGCCGAAAGTCAGGTTGTATTGTAAACGGCCCAACTGTGTTGTGGGCCTTTAGTAGGCCGAAAGAGAAACCGGACTAGTATTGGACCATGAAGGGCATGGGCCGTTAAAATGCCAAAACTAAGGTCCGACTACAAATGGCCCAACTCATTTATGGTCCGTTAACAGGCCGAAAGGCACATAGGGCCGGGAATTGACCCAACACTTAAATGGGTCGCTAAAAGGCCAAAACTCAGGTCCGACTACAAATGGCCCAACTGATTTATGGGCCGTCAATAGGCTGAAAGTGACACTGGGCCAGAAATTGGCCCGACACTTAAATAGGCCGTCAACAGGCTGAAAGTGATACTGGGCTAGAAATTGGCCCAACACTTAAATGGGCTGTTAAAAGGCCGAAACTTAGGTCCGACTACAAATGGCCCATCAGATTTATGGGCCGTTAACAGGCCAAAATCTCATCGGGCTGAAATTGAGCCCAAATATATAGCGGGCTGTTAACGGGCTCGAACTGACGATGGGCTGCAATGGTGTCTAATATTTAACGGGCCGTTGACGGGCTGAATTGGCACATCTCGTATGGGCCATGGGCTTAAATGGACCTGACACAAGTAGGCCTTATATGGGCCGGCTTGCTAATTTTTACTTGGCCAGCCTTTTTCATCGGAATGGGCCACTGTTGGGCCGTGCCACGTGTCGACCTATCATAGGCGCCTCCTATCCAATGAGTGGATGACATCTGTCGCAACGGTGAGGCAACACATGTTTCCTGCAGCCAATGATGATTTTACGTGGAAAATCCCCATTGGTCCGGGCTGTTAACGGGTTATCGGATCCAAAACCGGACCCTATAGCTTAACGGCGTTCCGTTACGGTGGATGCCACGTGTTGGTCACCCTTGACGAAAGCACTTCTGTGACGCGCGATTTATTGTCATGGAAGTGGACACTTCCGTGATGATAATTTTGGTAATGTCATGGAACACTTCTACGACAACACATGTATGACTATCTTGATTCTGTCATAAAATCGTCATGGATGTACATGCATGACAAGAAACGCGACCTACTGTGACAAACACGTTTTTTTTGAAAAGGGGGGACTCCCCGGCCTCTGCATCAGAATGATGCATACGGCCATAATTATTATTAAAAAAAGTAGTTCAACAATGTCTTGCAGTCTGCAACAAGATGATAAGCTGGCTCACAGAGAGCAACAGAAACAAAGATAGAAAAGGCCCAAAAGCCACAACCGGCTGGCAAAATATAGATAGGTAAACTAATCGCCTATCCTATTACATGACCGCCATCCAAACCGGTTGAAGATATCCCGCGCTACCATCTTCCACCGGAGAGATCCAGTAACCAAACGCTCCCTGGCCTCCGTCGGAGTGAGTAAGGACCACATATGGATTAGCGCAGTAGCCCGGAATAAAACCTGCAAAAAATGGATATTTGATGTTCTGTTAAAAGCCAAATCATTTCTGCGGTTCCAAATTGCCCATAACAACGCACATACTCCTACGCGAATTTGTCTAGCTGTTTCGGACTGTATCCCAACAAGCCACGTTCCAAATAATGACCCGACCGAACTCGGAGGAGTAATGTTAAAGGCAATTTGCACCGAGCGCCACGGAACCCTCGCCAACGGGCAATCAAAGAAGAGGTGCTTGATATTTTCGTCCCGATCACAGAAACTACACCTAGTAGAGCCTGTCCAGTTGCGCTTAACCAAATTATCTTTCGTTAAGATAACTTGTTTATGTACAAACCACATAAACATTTTGATTTTTAGCAAAACTTTAACTGTGACAAACACATATCATCATGGAAGTATTTTTTTTTGTAGTATGATTAGCAAGAACCAGAAGATGGGCTGGTTCAAGGAGTGACAACGTGAGTTGTTTTACATTACAGAGCCACTCGCTGCTAGCCAGGCCGAGGTTCCGGCGTTCTCGGCTGGGCCTCCGAGGCAACTTGCATCCTGGAGGAGGAAGGGCAGGGACTAGGGGAACCCCGAAGATGTGAAGGTGCTGCTCCAGAAGATCCAATTCTGGAAAGACTTGAAGGGCCTCCAGCTGGTGGAAGTGGTGAATGTCATGATCCACCACCGTGTCCTGCCGCTCCAATTCCGGGCCACCCCGATGTGGGCGTACAAGATTGATGATGCAGTGCCCATCAACCACTTCTTCCGCTCCACCTCAGCTGAGATGTGGGCTTTGTTGTTCGAGCTGTCTCAGAACAAGTTTTGTCCGGAAGGTAGTGACCTCGGCTTCAAAGCCTCCCGCGACGCCCCCGAGGTAATTCTCAACACACAACTTTATATTATGTGCTTCTTTGAACCTCATAAACTTCGGCTGACCAATTGACTATATATATTTGCAGAAGTGGATCTCCAAGGCACAGGGAATACTGTTCCCGGCGCCACTGCCCAAGGGGGAAATGACTCCCGAACTCACGACCCTCTTATCCGAGGAGCCGCGCGTGGTGATCCCAAGGAGTCGAATCCTCCGAGGCATAGGGCAGGCCTCCGAGCATGGGATATCTCGGTCACCCGATCCGAGGAGACCCACGCCTGGTCCACCCACAAGGATGATGCAGACGAGGACACGGGGGAAAGGAACCCTTCCCTCAACGGGAAGAGGGGGACATCCGAGGGCGTCGAGGAGGAAGCGCGGCCGAAAGGCTAACTTCTTCGGTGAGTCGGAGAAGGCTAACTTCTTCGGTGAGTCTGCCACCGCCGGAGAAAGAGGCCGCATAAGGATTCCACTAATCTCGCCAGGAAGGCTGTCCCCCGCCGGAGAAGGCTAACTTGTTGGGTGAGTCGGCCGATGACCTCCTCAAGCCAGGGAGGGAGAAGCACGCACCCCGAAGCTATGTTATGATATCGCAACCAGATTTGGACTTTGAAAAGCCTGTTCATCAAATAAAAGCCTGTTCATCAAATAAAAGTCATAGAGATATTTTTCCAGCCCGCCGCTGATATACGGCTCGGTCTGGTCCCCCCAGTCAACACAATGAGGGCAGAGGTACCAATCTTCATGCCCGAGGTTGAGACCTCGGCCAAATAGGGCCAAGGAAGGGGTGGGCTAGATAGCGGCCTAGCCTAAACAATCTCCAGCACTAGCCAACAGCCGGAGACCCTCGTTCCTAGCACATCGTTGGTAGGTTCATAGGTAGTACCGCCCCCGAATCCCACCCCAGGGCGGGCTGCCACGGTATGGGCCGAGGAGATCAATATATCGCAGAAAAGCACATTGCCCTGATCAGCACGTCACTGCATTGCTTCCGGTCCGCAGAGCCCAGAATTCGTGAGGTCTTCAAGGGCCTCGTCAAGAGCTTCGAGGTATGTCTATTTGTATTAAGATTTAAGAATAACCTACATGCTTAGAATTGTGCGTGAAAACGGGTTTCTGTCCGGAGACTTTTTACACACATATATGTTGTGGAGTACTTGTGAGAGCACAACCAGTCTCTAGCCCCCGAGCCCAGAGCTACTTTTTAAGGAACTGGCTTTGGGGTTGAAGCATATGATCACAAGGCATTGATCTAGTAACCCCGACAGGGGGAGCAACTAACTGAGGGATACCCCTTGCGGGATCCCCTCAAGGGTCACTTTTGTTGCGCTCAGAGCGTGCCACTTGTCTCGCTCTTAGCCTCCTCCATGTGCCGCGTGTTGGACACTTCCTCAGGATTATTCTTTATTTCTTCGTATGCATTTTCGGGGTTAGTTTTTTTTCCTTTTTTCGGCTTTCCGGTTTTCCCCTAGTTTTTGTAAGATTTTTGAGAATTTTTTGTATTTTTTTTGCACAAGAAATTCTTTTTTTGCTTCCATGAGAGGCATATATTTGCATCTCTGGGAGGTAAAGGTGTGCCTCTCGAAAAGGAAAAAAGAACTATTTTTTTTTCTTGACTTCCACTAGCGGCAAATGTTTGATTTGCTTCTTGTGAAGGCACACATTTGCTTTCGGAAGAGGAAAACACGAGTTTGTTTTCATGGGAGGAACAAATTTGCTTCTCATGGAGGCACAGATTTACTTGCGAGAGAAGCACAACTGTGCCTCTTCGAAAGGGAAACAAAGTGAAGAAAAAAACATGTTTATGGCTACTTTTTTTACCGGTTTTTTTATGAAAAAAGTTTCTCGAAACCTATTAACATCAGATCTAGTTTCGAAGGTCTGAACGCAAGCAATCGAAAGACGGAACTAGTTTGGGATTTGGACGCATAGTTTTTTGGCATGAAAACTTGCAAGCACCGTCAAAATTTGATCATCTTTAATGTTGCAAAGTTTCAGTTTTTTTATTTTTTTTCTGTTTTTTATTTTACTTTTCATAGAGGGTGAAAAACCACTCTCAGACGAGTATATATACAGAGAAAAGCAATTCTTCCATGCATGGGAGGTCCGTATATGGGAGAGCCCTTGATTTTGATTGGAGATTAGATGACATGCATTGATTCAGCTCGTACTTTCTTAGATCTTTCTCTCACCACATGCAAGCACACAGTCCCAACTATGTTTCACCTTCCCACGCCTTTTCATTTTATTCCCAAGGTTAAATCTATTTTATTTCTTGAACCAAAAATACAATTTAAGACCCCTTTGCATATTTGTGTTTTTTTAGAAAAGGAGGATTTACCCCCGGCCTCTGCATCTGGACGATGCATGCAACCATATTATTAATTATTCACAAAGACCATATAAGGTGATACATCAATAAGCCTGAAGCCATCATTTTGGCAACACCGTTGCTACTCCTATCCCCTTGATGAAGGCGTGCCGAATGTCCGGGCCTAATACCAAACAGTCATCGCACTAAAGCCTAACATCTAAAGCTGGGTGTCCCCTTCAAGCCACTACCTAGATTGGGTCCCACACCGGTCAGGCACACTCCAGTGAGCACCGCACGCTGCAAGGGCGGTCACCTCCATCATCCCTCGGTCCATCCTTAGAGCAAAACTGTTGCACCGACCTTGCCAGGCCTCTCTGCCATCAATGCCACCATGACACCAGACATCTTCATCCTCCTGCGCGAGTCCATCTCCAAACGCGCCCATCACCGAACCTCCGCAACGCCATGCCGCCAGGATGCGCCGTCGGCCTTGCGGTAGATGTAACACTGCTGCTCCTCTTGTCCCCTCCAGCCAGTGCGTGCTCCAAAACGATGCCCCCAGGAGGGACAACAACATCAAAAGTGCCATCATTGTACGATCCAGTAGACCCAGATCTAGGGTTTCCCCCGGAGCCCACACTGTCGCCGCTGTTGGATCCACGCGGAGCCCACCACCCATAGCATCTCTCGCCCGACCATTTGAGCCTCCCAAGACGGCGCCCCCATGGAGGTTAAGACGCGCTGGGCGCCGCCGTCGCCCAATCCAGACTGAATTTTGGACTTTCCTCCAGGAGGGATTCAGATGTGGATAGAAGGGACCTCAGCTTGGTCTCTAGCACTAGTGCAAAACCGGGCAATAGCACCATTTCGTAAGGCCCTATAGTGCTGGTTCGGTAACCGGCACTAAATTGTAGGCACTAAAGCCCCCCCCTTTAGTACCGGTTCAGCACGAACCGGTGCTAAAGGGCAACCACGTGGCACGAGCCAGCTCCGTGGGCGCGTAGGACATTAGTACCGGTTGGTAACACCAACCGATACTAAATGTTTGGGTGTGTTTTGGTTTTATTTTTATTTTTACTTTAATTTTGTGTTTTCAATTTAATTTAGTGATTGTTTTACATTATAATGAGTTGTTAAATCATTAGGTGAATGTACCGCAGATTAGTTTGACTGGATGCGTGGATCCTAGCTAAGTCATCAAGTATATGTCATATCCATATTATATATACTTGATCACCTACTTATAGTAGGTGATCAAGTATATATAATATGGATATGATCGAGGTAATATGGATATGGCATATACTTGATCACTTAGCTAGAATCCATCCAGTTGAAACTAATATGCAATTTCTTTCACAAATGATATAATAACTCATCATCATCATCATCATATTAATATAAAAACTCTTGCATCATATATATCATCACCAACGGTTTTCATAGCAAAGATATCATTGACTTCAACATGGTAATGATATTATAAGCGTTCATAACACCACAAAAGCAAATCACTCTTTGAGATTAAGTTCAGGACGAAGAACACAGACATGAGAGGACAAGTACTAAGAGGATGAACTAGCTAATTAATCACTCCTGCTGCTCTCTCAGGTAAAATAGCATAGAACATGTATAGCTTTGCTGATTCATCATATTGAAGCATGCAGATGAACCTGTCTCCTAATCGTGGGTTGCGCTTCTGATTTCTGCCCCTAGTACTTCTCTGTGATCGTTCACAATTTTGCTCCATTCTTTTACTATTAAGCATTCCTCGCTATTAGAAATCCTGAATGCACTAAAGTGCATTGTACGATATCTTGGCCGTAAGCTAACAATATTTATGGTACCTTTAGTCTCGATCCAATCAGGCACAACATTCATCGGGGGTCCCTGTTGAAGAACATCGTATAGTAATATACTTAGCAATGAAGTTTAGCTTAAAAAAATAATGTATGCAAAAGATGCACTGAGGAGAAATAGTAGAAATCTTACCATCTTTCCTAAATATATGTGACCGTAGTTCAGTACGAACACTATTGGTCGCACGTTTTAAGTACTAACATTTCTAAGTGCAGGAAAGAAATTTGTCTTGACAATATCAAGATCCTCAAGCCATGAAACATAATGACTTGTCTCCTCGCAATTTAGTTCAGCCCCGGGACAGTGGACGGTCCTGTCTACCAAGCGCCGGACATGTTTGCTTGATTGGAAGTAAGCTGTCAATATAAATTGAGATCTATTAATTATTCAACTGGTTCAAATAATCTCATATCGAAGACATAAATATGGTTGAGAAACTCACATAATGGTAGAACTGGAGGCGTCTGCACATCGACCCAGATGTCTCTATTACCTTCAATATCATCTTCCGGACGAATATCAAAGGTGATAACCATATCAGGCTCAAATGCATAAGCCTTGCATAGTGCTTGCCAAGTTTTGCATTCAAAATAGGTGTATGTCTCTGCATTGTATAATTTGACGTTGAAGGTATAACCATGCTCGGTCTTCAAGTAAACTCTTTTTACCTCCATAGTTTCGTTAGGACTGAAACCTATCTTATCCAAGACAAAAAATCTTGCATGGCAGGGGATACGCTAGTAGAATAGTGAAAAATTAAAATTAAAAGTTGAAGCAAATGAAGCATAAGTTATGCTTAATTACGAAAAAAGACTTGTCGTTATGACTTACTGTATCCACTTCGAAGTTCTCATCCAGCTTGATGCTGAAGCGTCTAGCATCAACTAGAAAATTTCTGCCGCAAAAACCGCACTGGTCTTCGCAGTATTCGCACATAATAAAATCGTGTTCATCGTCAGACGACATTCCTATGTTCATAGGTGAAACATTAAACACTTATTAGTTCTATTAATTCAACTAATTCTGTTAATTCAACTAGTTCAACTAGTTAATTGAACTAATTCAACTAAGCACTTACGAAAAATATACCTAATTATTTGAACTAATTCAACTAATTAATTCGACTAATTCAACTAAACTAGTTCTATTAATTTTCTTACTAAAAATAAGGTAGCTAGTTCTATATAATAAAATGTTAATTAGATAATGAAATCTCATATAATTAAATTAAATATATATCTGACATATAATTTATATCTAATTCATCTAACATTTGACATTAATATCTAACATATGTTCATATATAGGTGAAACATTAAACACTTACTAGTTCTATTAATTCAACTAAATAAACTAGTTCTATTAATTCAACTAAGCATTTACTAAAAATAAACTAGTCCTATTAATTTCTTACTAAAATAAAGTAGGTAGTTTTACATAGTAATATTTTGATTAGATTATCAAATCTCATATACCTAAATTTCTTACTAAAAATAAACTTGTTCTATTAATTTTCATACTAAAAATAAACTAGTTATATTAATTCAACTAGTTCAAATCTCATATATATACCTAATTAATATCTAGCTATACTAATTCAACTTGTTCTAATTCATGTAAAATATATTTGACATGAATATTTAACATCTTTTCCATATAATTCATCTAACTTAACATTCTAAAATTATTATCTACGTAATTTATCTAACATTAATCTAAACAACAGAAAATAGAAAATAAGTAAAAATAATGTGTGTGTGTCTGTGTGTGTGTGTGTGTACGAGCGGGGGGCGGCGGTGGGCGATGACGGGGACGGGCGGCGGGCGAGAGGCGGCGGCGACGGGCGCGGCGGGGGCGACGGCGGTGACGGCGACGACGGGTGTGGCGGGGGCGACGGCGGTGACGGCGACGACGGCTGGCGGGGCGACTGCGATGACGGCGACGACGGGCGGCGGGGGCGGCGAGGGCGGCGCGCGATGGGCAACGGGCGCGGCGAAGAAGTTGGATCGAGAAGAAGTAGTGGTGGTCGATGAAACTGATTTTTTCATAAGTGCCATATATATAGGAGGGGTCTTTAGTACCGGTTGGAGCCACCAACCGGTACTAAAGGCCAATTTTCGCCAAGCCAAGGGGCGGGAAACGGCCCCTTTAGTACCGGTTCGTGCCACGAACCGGTACTAAAGGCCCAATCATTAGTACCGGTTGGTGCCACCAACCGGTACTAATGGTTGTGCGCTGCCACCGGCGGTGCACAATGTTTAATCCCACCTCGCCGAGCGAAGGGCAGCCGCACTGGTTTATAAATCCAGCCGCGGCTGCTCCTTCGAGCTTCTCTATATAGCAGGCTTCTCGGCGTAACTAGGGCGCGCTGCCCTGTGAGTCTGCTGGCCCTTCTGGGCCTGCATTTGCACACCCTAGGTCTGGCAGGCCCACTGGGCAGCGCCCCAACAAATTTTTTATATAGTTTTTTCTTTTCTGCATTATTTATTTTCTTCTATTTATTTTTGAGTAATTTCTATATAGTTTTTTCTGCATTATTTATTTTCTTCTATTTATTTTTGAGTAATTTTTTATATAGTTTTTTCTTTTCTGCATTATTTATTTTCTTCTATTTATTTTCGAGTAATTTTTTGTATAGTTTTATTCTTTTCTGCTTTATTTATTTTCTTCTATTTATTTATGAGTAGTTTTTTGTGACCCTCTCTACTCCGATACTCCGAAATGATGATACCATGCCAAGTTTCAACATTTTCAGAATTCATTTTGTAGTAATTTTCAATTTCACGGTCATTTAGCTCTCTAAACAATTAGGTAAATGACCGAAAAACAACAAATGATGTCAGAACATGTTGGAAATTGTTGAAGTCGCTTTGAATATTGCATACTGAACACAAAAGAAGTCCGGAGTTTAAATAAGTTTAAAAAACATTGAAGTGCTCGTGTAACAGATGAGTTCTCGTCCAAAACCCTGATACTCCGAAAGAGTTTTTCCAGTTTGTACACGAAGTGCGTCCAGTTTTTGCCGTGACCCTCTCTACTCTTTCGAACATGCTATGCGGGTGAAATGATGATACCATGCCAAGTTTCAACATTTTCAGAGTTCATTTTGTAGTGATTTTCAATTTCACGGTCATTTAGCTCTCTAAACAATTAGGTAAATGACCGAAAAACAACAAATGATGTCAGAACATGTTGGAAATTGATGATGTCGCTTTGAATGCTGCATACTGAACACAAAAGAAGTCCGGAGTTCAAATAAGTTTAAAAAACATTGAAGTGCCCGTGTAACAGATGAGTTCTCGTCCGAAACCCTGATACTCCGAAAGAGTTTGTCCAGTTTGTACACGAAGTGCGTCCAGTTTTTGCCGTGACCCTCTCTACTCTTTCGCACATGCTATGCGGGTGAAATGATGATATCATGCCAAGTTTCAAAATTTTCAGAATTCATTTGTAGTGATTTTCAATTTAAGAGTCATTTAGCTCTCTAAACAATTAGGTAAATGACCGAAAACAACAAATGATGTCAGAACATGTTGGAAATTGATGACGTCGCTTTGAATGCTGCATACTAAACACAAAAAAAGTCCGGAGTTCAAATAAGTTATTAAAAATAAAAAAGAGGTGCAATGCTGGTTAATTTGCTTCAAGCCTTTCGGAATAGTGTAGACTGCACTGCACATAGCTCAGTGCAATCTATGCTATTCCGAAAGGCTTGAAGCTAATCAACGTGCAGGTGAGCATTGCGCCTCTTCGTCATTGTCTTTGCACTCACGGCTTATAAACCGCTCATACTGCCTCTCTCTTGGCTAGTACCGATTCATGGCATGAACCGGTACTAAAGGTCTTCGTGGGGGCCCCAGCCTGACCACAGCCGCACTGGCCACATTAGTACCGGTTCGTGGCATGAACCGGTACTAAAGGTTGCCCACGAACCGGCACTAATGATGCCCGCCCGCCTAGCCGTTGGAACCAGCACTAATGGTCACATTCGTGCCGGCTCAAATTCAAACGGGCACTAATGTGCTTCACATTTGACCCTTTTTCTACTAGCGTAGGGAGGGTAACGGCGACAAGGGACGCCGCCAATGCCGGACCAGACCAGCCGGCCAAAGTTTCCTCCGGTCCCCAACCTATACCACCAAACCTCCGACTGTTCCGGATCCCACAGCGAGACGAACCGAGACCAGCAGAGATGCAAGGGCCATGGGGCTCAACCCACCAGGAAGGAGGATCAAGAAGGACAGCCGCTGTAGATCTCCAGGCGCCGGATCCAACGACCCGACGAGGCCAGCGACGTAGACCACCACCCTGCGCCGGCCGACAACATCCAAGCGCTAGATCCAGATGGATCCGGCCTAAACATGGCGGCGTTCGCGACCACCCGATCTGAAGACCACGCAGCCACGACCTCGCCGTAGAGTCGCATCCAAGCCGCAGCTGTCGCATCGCGTCGCCGGTGCCGCAATGCGCCGCCGCTAAGATGCTTGTCCGCGGCGCCGCCATACCCTGCGCTAGCCCGACGCCTCTTCGTGATCTGGTCGTCCCGCGCCACCCAAGACGCTCCAAGGGGGAGAGATGCCCCGCCGCCGCCCAACCGGCCAAGCTTTGCCCGGCGGCGCTTCGGACGGCGGCGAGGGGAGGTGGAGGCGGAGGAGGACCGAGAGGATAGCGGCTAGGGTTCCCCTGGATCGCCCGCGGGGGCGACACGAGGGGGACGAGGGGGCAGTTAGATGACGATTACTTCAAAACGAAACCACTTTTGGACATATTTCAACAAGTTTTAAAATTATGTTACGTGACGGAACACGGTGAGCCATAGTGAAACAATAAGATTTTTTTTCTTGCAAAACAAAACGAAACATTATTGAATATTTCTCATGGAATTAATAATTTGTATGAAAAAAGTTTGACGCACGATGATAGTTTTTTAAAGTTTAATTTCTACAAATATAATCATTAGTCTTGTTTTAAAGATCTCGTCAGAATAAACACAATTGTGTAAATAGAATGTAAATCAAACTTTTATTTCAACATATACATTAGACATCAATTTATTTGAATAAAACTCAGTGAGTAGAGAATAGCATGTGGGTGTATGTTAGTTAAGAGAAAATATCATATATATAATATCCCGGTCCCACACAACAATAAAAAAAGCGCTTGCACGGTAGAAAATCCTCTCTCTATATATACATCACTCCACTCGTATACACTGCAGAAGCCCACAGCAAGCTGAGAGAAAGAAAAATACAGAAATGTCGGGGCACGGCCGGAGATTGGCGGACGGCAGCCGGAGATTGGCCACGGATTGCTGGAAGGAAATGAAGACGGCGGTGATCAATGACACGTGGCTGCCGATGTTGAAGCTGCCGTACCACTGTCTGTGCTGCAGCTACAAGGAGATCGGGAAAGACGCGTGGCAGTGCGTCCAGTGCTGGACGCCGCTCAGCCTCACCGTCCTCTTGCTCTGGCTCCTCTACCGCCCCGACAAATTCCACCCCACCGTCGACTCCGCCTCCCTCGCCTCCCTGGACCTCAACGGCAACTCCCTCCACTACAACCTCGCCGTCGACCTCAGCTTCCGAAACTCCAACAGACTGCTCAGCATCTCCTACCTCGACGTCGGTGCCGCCGCCTCCTACAACGGCACCAGCCTTGGCCTGGCCGGGAACTCGCTGCCGGGTTTCTTCCGGCAGGGACCCAAGAACACGACGGTGCTGCACGCGGTTTTCCAGGGCATGGTCATGGTGGCTGACGTGCAAGTGCAAGAGGGGTTGGCCAAGGAGCTGGAGAGGGAGCGCGGCTCTGGGATGATGCACGTGAGGGTGCGCGTGGATCTCACCATCATGTACAAGGTGATTGTGAAGGAGATCTTCTTCAACAGCTATGAGTGCTACCTACCATTCACCCCGCTGCCGAATGCTGTCTTCCTCAGCGACAGCGCGCCGTGCTTCCGCGTTTGACGGCTTCGGTTTTCCCTTCTCGCATCATATATCCCATGGAGAGGACCTCGGTTTTATGCAACGAATCTGTTAGAAATGTGTTAAAGTAGTATCTGACCGTCCTTGTTCTGGTTCGATTTGTTTCCTTTAAGCGCCCTCCGTTTTATTAGTTAGATTAGTTTGCTAGTACTAGTTGCAGTATGTGTCCTCAGCTCTTCTTCCTTCTGTATCCCCATTGTATCTCTGGCATGTGATTTGTGAGCTAGGTTGGTCCTCATAAGCATTTTGTGTTTTATTCCCTCGTTGCTTGAATTCTTGCCATCTGGTGGGGCCGCCTGGCCCATGTCTAGCTCCCTTGGCCCTCTTCCCATGATTTTCTCTGATTTTTCATGATTTATTTGGGCTCCGGAAAAATATTGTCTTTCATGCACTTATTTTTCGCACTTTTCTCTAGTTTTCCAGCAATCCCCCCTCCTTCGTTTCAACATATAGGATTAACAGCAAATGGCATCAGGATGGTGTGATAATTTGCAAAACATGGATAATTATGGGCAATTCATTATAAGAAATAGTAATTCAAAATGGGTGTATCATCCTCATAACCCGCAGTTAAGCCACTTATTCCATATTTGTCCTCTGGTACAGACAATATCGATTGCAATTGCATCTCATGAACCATCCTGAACATGCTTAGTTCCCGGTCTGACTAGATTTTGTACTAATGGAAGCACGTCTTCTTGTGTGCATTCTGCGCCGGGAATAGATATTCTACCTGCTGTGTGTGTTACTTATGTAGCAAACTTTTGCCTGCAGGAAGAAAAAATGTAGACGCATCAAAATTGTCACAGAAAACAGTTTAGTTGAGTTCGAACGAAAACGTCAAAAAAGTTCTTATGTCGTGAACTTGCTTAGTTTATCCGCTCGCGCTTTTACCTTGGTTAGGATTATGTCATCCTTCATGAGCTGTAATTTTGGTAGTTCACTGTCCAGCAGGGTGTTTGCTGCAATTTTGGCCTTTGGTCCCTGTAGCTTCATCATTTTCTTAGAAAAGGAGGAATACCCCCGGCCTCTGCATCTGGACGATGCATACGGCCAATTTATTAATTATTAACACAAGACCTTACAAAGTCGTACAACAGTAAGACCAAAGCCACCATCTTCGCAACCTCTGTCGCTACTCCTATCTAACTGATGAAGGGGCGCTGATGGTCTGGGCCTAATACCAAACAGACCTCGCAACCAAATCTAACATCTAAGATCTGAGGTCCCACCCAGGACGCCTGCCGGGTATGGGCACCCACCAGTCCGACGTGCTCCTCAACCAGAACGCCTGCCGGGTATGAGGCCGCCACAGCCACCTGCCACATATCCATCCGCAGAGCTGTACTGTTGCATCGGCCTTGCCCGGTCTTGTTGCCGCCGACGCCACCATGATGCCAGACAGCGTCGACCTCCTGGACGTGTCCACACATCTGATGCCAAGCCTCCGCTGCTCCATGCCGCCAAGAATATGTAGAACGAAACACCGCTCCACCGAAAGGGAGGCAGCACACCCCCACCCTCACCTGCAGACCCTTCCATCCGATCCTAATGTCCTTGGCGTCGCCTCCAGGAAGGTTACGGTGCACGGGGCGCCGCCGACGCCCAATCTGCATCGGATCTTGGGCTTTCACCCGGACATGGGTCGGAGTGGAGAGATAGTGCCCTCAGCAGCGCCCCCAAGGAGGAAAGCGGCGCCAAAAAACGGTGTCGCCACTGCCGGCCAGCCAAGGCGGCCAAGGTTTCTCTCGGACACCGATCTGCTCCACTAGAACACACCGGAGTTGGATCCAGCAAGATCCAAACCGAACCGGCGACTGGGAAGGGATGCATGGAAGGGAAGGGGGCAATACCTCCAGATTCGGCATGCCTGCGGCTCGCCGTCCTCACGGCCGAACCCTCAGGCATGCCGCACGCCACGCCAGTAGGGGCCGCCGCCCCTGGATCTGATGGCCTCCGCGAAGAAGCGCCAAAGACCCCGCCGCCACCTTCCCCGGAGCCCGCACGGGCTTTCCTGGCATTCGCCTCCGGTGGCGGTGAGGGGGTGGGGGAGGTGGGGGGAGGCAGCGGGGGAAAACCCTAGACTCCCTCGAGTCGCCCTAGGGGCGACGTGAGGGGCGGGAGGGACGGGAGGGCTTCTCAGCTATGAGATTGGATCACCATGCGCTATGCGAAGAGCAATCTCCCGAGTAGGGCGTTGTAGACCATCTCAGAGTATATGACTTAGAAAGTGCCCAATTCTCATCTGAAGTTCTTCCCTTCACCGAAGAACACTGGTAGTGTGATCTGTCCGAGGGGCGCATACGACATCCCTGAGATGACCGCCTGAAATGGCTTTGAACTCTGCTTGATCTCCTCCTTTTGGATTTGCATTTCGTTTAGGGTCTATGTCGTGATGATGCTCAGGGAGCTTCCTCTGTAGATGAGCAACCCGTGTACCTTCATGCTTTCGATGATGGGCCAAGTCACCAATGGTAATCACCAGGGACATGGAAACCTGACAGGTAGCAACCGCTGCTTGCTTACTCTGAGGTGTATAGCCTAAAAACCAGCTAGGTCCGCAATTGCAAGGGTTTGCAGCAAGTGGCAAATAATCCCAAGGTGAGAAACTAAGGTATCAAGCCACGAAGGGTTCTTGCACCATTGATAAGGACGGCAACACAAATAAAACTTTATTTCTGCCCCCAACATTGCCAACAACAAGGGTTTCAACCTTGCTAGCCTTTCTTTGATGTACAAGATTTGAAAAGATAATGTGAATGCTTTCATGTTTGCTATCACATGCATCTTAGTTTCATAGATTAAGTGAATGAGTTTATCTATGCTACTTTTCATGCTTTAGGTTAACTAGGCACATAATCACATGCATGCATGGACAAGAAAATAACCGTCTGAAGACTGTCAGTGCAACACAAAATTCAACAAGCTTTACTGTACAATATTGGTCCAAATGCCGATTGGCTGCACTAACTGATGACCAATATGTTTAGTTAAGTCTCTTCTTTTTAGGCTGAATACGCAGAGAACACTTGTGGATGCACGTGAATAACATAGGCATCAATGGTTGGGCGGTACGAGGACAAGAGATAAGATGGAAGAACTTGTAAATTAAGATTCCAAGAACCATACACGCTTTTCTCTAGATAGTGTTAGCAGGATAGCAGGATTGAACCTAGTTTACTCCACTTGTGGATTGTTACCGTTAAAAACTCAACGTGGCTTGATTAGTTTACTCCACAAGATGCCATCAACCTATGAGATGAGATTATTACCTAGTTTGTATCTAGCGGTGGTGCAAGCACGCACATCAAGCTGGGCATGGCAGACAGCATGTGACATCCCATGACCATCCAGTTGGGCGAAACAAAACAAAAGCCTCTGATGTCACGCTGGTGGCTGACCAATGACATCGTGGTCTTCAAGGCCCAGCCTTCCCAGTCGACACGCTGTCATGAGAGCATCTCCAAAGCTTTACTGTAATCACATAATCACATGCATGCATGGACAAGAAAATAACTGTCTGAAGACTGTCAGTGCAACACAAAATTCAACAATCTTTACTGTACAATATTGGTCCAAATGCCGATTGGCTGCATTAACTGAAATGACCAATATGTTTAGTAAAGTCTCTCCATTTTAGGCTGAATACGTAGAGAACACTTGTGGATGCACGTGAATAACACATGCATCAATGGTTGGGCGATACGAGGACAAGAGATAAGATGGAATCATATACGTTGTTCAAGGCGCAAGCACGCGCATCAAGCTGTGCATGGCAGACAACATGTGACATCCCATGACCATCCAGTTGGGCGAAACAAAACAAAAGCCTCTGATGTCACGCTGGTGGCTGACCAGTGACGTCGTGGTCTTCAAGGCTCAGCCTTCCCCGTGATGCGAGAGAGGCAGCATCTACCACTACTACCTCCATCCAGGTGTGAGAATCCAAAAAACTTCCAATACTACTTCATGTTTGGCATCCTTACTCTAGCATGCTGATTTTAATAGTGTGGGAACATTACCCATCTAGTTAGCTAGGCACTCACCATATACATACCCAGCTAGCTTATTAGTGCAGCAATGTGGGAACTTTGACAGGTTAAGTGTCAATACTACGTATGCATTTCTAACAGGGGAAGCTAGCAAGTTGAGCATAGCCATATAGCTAGTTTTCTTTAATTTATTTCTTGTGTGCTTAGTCTGTTGTGATTAATTAGCTCCTTGTCAGGTGTTCAAAATTGCATGCGGATGGCTCAACTACCAATAGGCGTGCAAACTCAAAAAAAGCGAGTTAAAAATACCAATAGGCGTGCAAACTGAACTAAATAATTCAACCTGGCAGCTAGCTAATTAGCACTGTCCAACGCAGCTGTCTGCTACTGTTACTACGTCCAGTACTTAATTAACTCTCTACAACGTTGTTAAATTGTTAAGTAGTAACTATTCGCTGCCAGTAAGGCATCCCATGAAGCAACACTACAAAAACAATACACGGCTTCCCTTGTCACACAGTCTTCAATGTTTAGTTGTAGCAGAAAATCCAAAAACAACACCAAGAGTTTCGAGCCTCCACCGAATGATTTACTGTTTTTCGCTTTGTCTCTCTCGTGATCGTTTGGTTTAGGCAGAAGGGATTGTCTCCAGGGGCAGGAAAAAAAAGATGAATTGGTTTACTTATTTTATTTTTTGAAGGAAAACAATGAGTGGTTGGGAAAGATGAGGAAGACATCATGAAGCTCTACAATGAAGAAAAGAAATAACCAGGGAGATTAATGGGATTGTGATGTAGCTTAATTCAAATAATACTAGTTGTTTGTAATCAGGTCATTCAAGCTACCTAGATTGAAGAAGTTATGCTGATGCATCATTGTGTTTCATTGGGCAATTCTACATAGCACTAATCCTGACTACCATGTTTTTTGTTCACGAAGTTCCACTGTCAGAACTGTGTTGCTGGACCAATCGCGAGACATGACTGGTACTGGAGTGAGTGGAAGGAGGATGGGCACCTGCATCGACGGTGAAGATGGCAGCGGGGAAGCAAAATTTGCCGGCGGTCGGAGGTGGCAACGCCCACATACAGATCTGCAGCAAGTAAATTCTCTGCATAACCGACCTCCTGATTCACTGTTGCCTGATCAGAACAAAATCAGACTGCTTTGTGTTAGAACTAGAACATAAAGGAGATAGTTGAGGATGAAAGTTTGACATATCTGAGTAAGTTTTTGTACGTATCAGAGATCAATGTGATGATTGTTTGACCACCCACACTCTAAATATATATCATTTCAGAATTTTAGGGGGGGGGGGGGGGGGATGTTGGAAATATGAGCAAATTACTACGAGATTTAATCCGAATAAATGGGAAATAGATCATGACTGCATTGGCAGAGATTAAACTAATCATGCAAACTAGCATAGTAGATGAACATATCACATCTAGGGCACATACTAGAAATATGAATTTTATCACGATCTCGAATAAGAAGGATAGAATCACATACGGTGCAGCGGGCGCAGCATCGCCGGTGTTGACGTTGTCGCCCATGTCGTCGAGGATGAGGTTGCCGAGGTCGGGGAAGAAGTCGTCGTTCGTGAAGTCGTCACTACCAGCAGTCACGCGAGTGCGCTCCCCAAAAACCTGATCGCCCCTCTCCCGTACAGGATCACAAGAGGCGGGGTTTCGGAGGCCTGCTGTCCCTTCTCCCGGTGCACGCCGAAAGGAGGGATGGAGAAGATTTGCTTGGCGGCGCAATGATCTGGAACGGTGGTGAGAAATCATACAAAGCGGCGGCGGCTAGGGTAGACGTCTGCCTGACTATATAGTGCGGGTCGGGTAGGTCGTGGGAGTAAACCCCACGTCCGAGTCGTCACGATCCAAAAGAATCGGAAACGGTTCAGTAATTAACGTGTCTGTTAATTATTAATTAATGACTCATTAATTTTTCCCAAGCAGCAAAAATATAGACAACGTGCATAGCTCTGTCCTCGGCTCAGCTCAATCCTGCAACCCGCGGCGCTTCGTGACGAGGCGTGGCGTGGCGAGGCGAGCGAGGAGGAGGAGCGCGCGTGTAGGTCTCCTCTTCTCATGCGCATACAAGTGGTAGAAGAGTTCACCTTATAAAGAGGTGCAACTCTCTCTCAACTTATGAGGTGGGACTAAACTTTAGCCTCACTCACTCCACTCACATGTGTGCATGAATGGGCTAAGAGAATTTTAGAATTTTAGTTGGGCTTTGGGCCAAAGGCCTACTAGCAAAATTTCAACAATCCCCCACAAAGTCTCATCACTACTAGGAAAACCCTTACCAGTAGCGCTGGTTTTTTGGCTATTAGTAGCGCGCGCAGGCGCGCTACTGCTACAGTGCTACATCTATTTTTTAGCAGTAGCGCTTGTTTGAACCAGCGCTACTGCTATCTATATCTAGCCGTAGCGCGTCTCTGTCCATCGCTACTGCTAATACTAGTAGTGTGCCCCTTCAAAAAAAACGCTACTGGTAAGCAGCGCTGCAACTACTCCAATACCCCACGCTACTGCTAGTATTTTTTTATGTTTCTGTATTCATATTTTTACAGGTTTTATACAGTTGCAACATACACATACACTGGAACTATATGAAAAAGGAATGTCTCATCATCATCATCAAAGTGGTACAACATAGTCTCATGATATCAACATAGTCTCAACACAAATGATATCGATATCATCATCATCTCGAAATAGCGATACATGTTAATGATCACATGTCTCTTACATTGTCACCGTAGACACATGTTTCATCATCTACCTAAACTAAGACATACACGATAAGAGCAATCACGATGATCAAAAGCGGTATTATATAGTAGTTTTTGCAGCGGCGCTGGTTCTGAATCCCCTGTCGTGCTATGAATCTCAAGTAACTAGCTTCAGCTTTCGCTCTGCTATCAAACCCTTTCTGGCTTCCGCCGGAGAAGCCAGAGACTTGGGCCTGACACTCTGGCCACTCATCATACACACCAGGAACATGCCCTACATACACGGCATACCACTTCCTCGCCATCGTTGATCTATATACCTGTCAGAGATGCATTATATATATATATATATATATATATATATATATATATATATATATATATATATATATATACCATGAAGGGAATTCAACAAAACAGTTATGAAACAGAAGCAACATATATAGTAAACATAGTTAACAAATTTCATCGTACCGAAAGTAATTAACTAGAGAGCGGCACCATACATCTAATAGTTTCGTCGTATTGAGAGATTCGAAGTTTCGTCGTACAGAAAGTAACAAGTAACTAAACAGACACATTGTTTTTAAGCAGTGCACTCTTCCCATCTGTCCATATCAGGAACGGTGCACCCAAGCTTAGTGAAAGGCGTCATGTCTTGACGCTGTAGGGCAATGCGGGCTCGGACGTCAGCTCGCGATATTGGGCTGCCGTAGAACATCCCATTCTCTTCGAAGACATCTTTCATGATGATGGACGCAATTTCCTGTTGGATCCGGTAGAAATCATTTCGAAGTCGATTATCCGGCACGGCTCCAAAGGCTTCGGCCCATCTCTGGATATGGGTATCGGATGAAGATTTCATGCAAAGTGATTGCACATCCCTTCTGTACTCCATCATTAGATGGATGACGTAGAATCCATCATTCTCACTTCTTGCCGGTTGCTGGATGCAACAGAAGTCAGTCTTGTGGCTGAAACAAAGCCCGGCCTTATTTGTTTTTTTGCATTGGATGTAGCTACCCCGCATGCTGAAGCCCAGCATAGCTCTGTCCAGAACATACTTTATGTGTGTGTAATCTTTCTTCTGTATGTTCTTCGACGGGTCCAAATATAGAGCGCGGGAGTAACGCGGGTAAAGAACAATGCGAACGGCACGACACCCCCCGCTGTGCAAAATACATGATCAAGTTTAGCCTCCATGCGTGCAAAGTAACTATTGAAATGCACGAAAGGATGTATGTGTTATAGTGCATCCGCGGTTGACTGACATGGGATGATAAGGTAGGAGAATCATTTCTTTGTCCTTATTGCTGACCAAGAATTTTTCGATGTACTGACTCGCATATTGACGGTTGGCGCCGTTGATTGACAAGAAGCCCTAATGCATGTAGTATGGGTCCGCGACCACAAGACCGGTGACTTGCTCTCTCCTGACGATGTAGTTCATGTGCAGCGCATACAGGCGGACGAACGTAAAATCAGGTGTCCTCATTTGAAACATCTGGAAGATGTAATAAAACCTCAGGAAGAAGAGGTCCGTGGGGCATGTGTGGACATACATCTTGCAACTTCTCGGCACATGAACCGTATAAAATGGGTATCCTAGATCATCCGAGGCAAGGATGCTTCTCTCTGTCGAAAGCACATGGTCATGAAGTCTCCTGAGATCCCCTTCTATGGCAGCTAGTGCATTCGCCGGTACCATTAGCTCTCCCGCGACATGGATTAATGGCACATGTTTCATCGGTACACGGTCAACCTTGGTCGAAGGCGGCTGACTGCTAGAACCAACATTGCCAGCTTTATTGGATTTTCTCACCGCCGGTCTCTTCCTCTACTTCTTCTTGGTAGGCTCAGGTGCTGGTGGGTCTGTCAAACCGTCCCTGAGCACCACCCCTAGTGTTGTCGGGCTCAGCTTTGGACAACTCTGGCTAATTAGTTGAGCTTGGGTGGAGCCGGCATCTGGAGGCGTGTCCTGTGAGGATTGCATGAACAAAGAGTTCTTGCACTCCCGAGGACGTTCCGGCTCTGGTACATGCATCTCATATTCATATTCTTGACTCATTGTTACTTCGTTGTCAAAGGCAGTATTGAGATACTGGAGAGGGTCATCGGCCTCCACCATGTCATGATCCATATCCTCTTCCATGGGGCAGATGGCATCATCCGCCGGCAGAACGGTTGGCCCTCCTTCCTCATGTCTCTCGATCTCAGCAAGCAGCACAGACGATGGTTGTACTTTTGTAGGTGGTGTTGTGGTCATACCTTCCTGAGGTCCCGTTGGTGTGCTCCCGGCCATGTGACGCCCTCGATTCAACCGTACACTAATCATACACGCATATGTGTACGATCAAGATCAAGGACTCACAGGAAGATATCACAACACAACTCTAGACACAAATTAAAATAATACAAGCTTTATATTACAAGCCAGGGGGCTCGAGGGCTCGAATACATAAGCTCGAATACACAAGAGTCAGCGGAAGCAACAATATCTGAGTACAGACATAAGTGAAACAAGTCTGCCTTATGAAGGCTAGAACAAAAGCAACATCGATCGAAAAGGCAAGGCCTCCTGCCTGGGAGCCTCCTAACTACTCCAAGTCGTCAGCGGCCGTCATGTAGTAGTAGGCACCCTCGGGGTAGCAGTAGTCTTCAGTGGTGTCATCTGGCTCCTGGGATCCGTCATCTGGTCGCAACAATCGGGTATGGGGGAAATGAGGTAGCAAAGCAGCCGTGAGTACTCATCCAAAGTACTCACAAGACTTACATCAGATCTAAACTAAATATGCATTGGTATCAAATGAAAGGGTTGTATCTGTGGACTGAACTGCAGAATGCCAGAAGAGAAGGGGAAAGCCTAGCCTATCGAAGACTAGCATCTTCTGGAACCCACCATCTTGCAGCAACAAGAGGGAGTAGAGTAGCATAAAGTAAGGTAGTAGAAGTGTTATCAACCTCGGCCAGAGATCCTTTCTCGACTCCCTGCGAGAAAGCAATCCTAGAGCCATACTATCCAGTTATCATCACAATCCAATTCTCATCACCATCCAGTTCTCATCACAAGTATCCAGTTCTAGTTGTATCGATCGGGATACAACTCCAAGTATCCGTTACCATAGGACAGGCTATCGATAGATGTTTTCTTCCCTGCAGGGGTGCACCAACTTACCCACCACGCTCGATTAACTCCGGCCGGACACACTTTCCTGATTCATGCCCGGCCTCGGCCAAACAATATGTCGCAACCCGTCCTAGGCTTAATAGAGAGGTCAGCACGCCGGACTAAACCTATGCCCCAGGGGTCATGGGCCATCTCCCCGAGAACTCCTACACGTTGCGTACGCGGCCGGTGAGCAGACCTAGCTACCTCCTTCAACAAGGCAGGAGCTTACGCAGTCCAACCCGGCGCGCGCCACTCAGTCGCTGACGTCTATTAAGCTTCGACTGATGCATACGATGCAGAACGCCCATACTATGCCCACGTGATGGTTAGTGCTATCAGGCCAGAGGCCCCTCGGATCAAATATCCAAATGTAGTGGATTGGGAGCACACGGTAACAAGCAAAGACTCACGAAAAATGTGACCCCGTTGCCCCGTCTCGAGTACTTGCGGCAAGGGCTAAGAATGCCCGGCCACGCCTCGTAGTTATCTCGCGGGCACCTTCCAGGTCAACCCGACTCCACATCACTCGCTATTAAGCTCGCGTGGGTACCCCTCAAGGCCGACCTGTCTTTAGTAACATGGTTCAATGTAAAGTCATAGTAACCATAGTAACTATGTGTCTAACACCAAGGGGAAAAAACCGAGGAATTACCCCGAGTGAATTGCACTCGATGTAACCATCAAGGTGAACATAAGAGGATCCACCCTCGAGGTTCACGCTTGAGGGGTTGCACGACAGAGCTGTATCAGAAGTGGTTAAGGAGGAAATCACCCTCGATGACCACGACTAGATAGCAACACTACAGAGGTCTCATCAGGAGTGATGTAAGAGGTTCCACCCTCGGCACTTGATGGTAACTCTACAGAGTCATCGAACATAAGCGAGGCAACTGGGACAAGGTGGGGTCACTGATGGATCTGTAACCAACCTATACTAAGCAGTTTAGGATAAGCAGGTAAGGTATAAAAGCAGGTAACAACAACAGGCTAGGCATCAGAGTAGGATCATACAGAAAGAAGTAGCAGTTCTAATGCAAGCATGAGAGGGAAAGAAATAGGCGATATCGAAATGCTCAAGGGGGGTTTGCTTTCCTGGTCGCTCAGACGAGAAGGAGGGGTCGTCGGTCCCAGGGGCATCAGCATCGTCACGGGGTCTGCCGGAGAGAAGAGGGGGAAGAAACAGTAAATATAAAGCAACATAGCACCACAAAGCATAACATGGCAATAAGATGTGCCGGGTGTGACCTAACGTACGTATGGCTACGCGATAAAGGTGAAGGGGGCAAACAACCGGGAATGTTTTCCCGGTTCTGGACCTGTGTCAGACAGATGACCGGAGGGGGAAAGTTCCATGTTCAGATAGTTAGGGATATCTAACAGGTATGTGGGTAGTGTATTCGGGTTCGTCTCGTCGTTCTGAGCAACTTTCATATATAAAGTTTTTCGATCCGAGCTACGGTTTATTTTATATTAATTTTCAAAGTTTTAACAATATTATGAAATTATTGGATTTAATATTAATTCAAAAAAAGACTAAATTGCTACGTGCACACACAAAGTGTACACAACAGAGCGGTACGGAGGCTGGCAGTGGGCCCTATTGCCTGCTGAGTCAGCAGTCAACAGTCAACTGTTGACCGGTCAAAAAGTTTGACTGGGGTCCACCTGTCATTGACCCAACTTAATTAATCAGATCTAATTAGTTAACCTAGTTAAATAGGGTAGTTAAATAGGGTTAATTAAGTTAAGTAATTAATTACTAACTAATTAATTATTTAATTAATTTGTTTAAGCCTCTTTTTTTTAAAAAAAGGGCTTGTGGGGCCCCTTTGGCAGTGGCCCAGCCATGCCTTAGCGGGCACTGGGCGAAGTGGGGCGGCCGGGTGCTGGCGCCCGCACCCGAGGGGTAAGAGGGCGCCGACGGAGCCCCTGCCCGGCTCGGGCAACGGCTGGTGGCGGCAGTAGGGCGAGCCCGAGCGGTGTGGCGCTTGCCGCGTGGCAGCGCGCGCCAGCGGGAGCGGCGGGGCTTGGCGCGATCCAGGGAGAGGCAGGGGCGCGACGGCCAGCACGCAGGGAGGCAATGGGCTGCGAGGGGAGCATGCAGGCACGCTCGCGGCGAGCGGCCGAAGCAGGTGGATGGAGAGGCGCAGGCAGCGAGGACGCGGTCTGACGCGGCGGTGGCGGGACAGGGGCAGAGCAGCGCGGCTGAGCGCAGCGGCGGCGGCAGGCGGGCGGCGCCTGCGGCGTGCTGGGGCGGCGCGCACGGAGGTGGGGCCGGGCACTGGGCAACGCGCGTGGCCGAGGTGGTCGCAACCTGGCGATGCCGGGCACGGCCATAGTGGCCAATGGTGCGCGCGGCCACCTTCGACGACGAAGATGAGGGGGAAAGGGGAACGTGGCAGGGCTCACAGCGGATCGTAGGGGGGCGGCAGTGGGCTCGGGGAGTGCGGGGGCGGTCCGGCGATGTCGAGGGCGCCGGCATCGGGGACGTTGGGGGCGGCGAGGGAGAGATGATGGAGCGGCGTCGATGAGGTGGCGGAGCACGGCGACCATGAGGCGGCATCGGGGATGGGCGCCGTCAGGGCCACGAGGCGGCGCGGGATCGGGCTCCTTCCCGACCCGGATCCAGGCGAGTGGGGAAGAGACGATGGAGGGAGTGGGGTTCGTGGGGGGGGGGGGTTCGTCGGAGAGATGGGGATAGGTTTGAGCATCCGCAGGCCATATAGGCCAGGGGCGCAGTTGGGCCGATGGGCCGGCCGACTTGGTTGTGGCCCAGCAAGGAGGGGGGACTTTTCCTTTTGTTTTTGTTTTCCCTTTCTTTTTCTCTTTTTTTGGCTACTGCTTTCTATTAATTCGTAAAACTAAAAGAGTTTTGTTAGAAAGGAGATGTGCCACATAAATCAAGCACATTATTTCTAGGAGACACAAAAAGTTCGAGGCCAAAGGAGTTGTCTAACCATTTTTAGAAATAGAAAAGGCCAAATTTAAAAGTTGTTGGACCATTAAATAAAATTTCAGGGGCACTTTGGGAATCCAAAAGAGGTTGGTTCCAACATGCCAATTACTCAGTGATTATTTGCCACACTTTGAACATTTTAGTTTTCATGTTTGGCAAATTTGAATTTTTGACTTTGAATTTGAGTTTGAACATGAACATTGATTTGGATCAAGTGAGGATTAGCAACAGTAGTGTGATGACATGGCACCATCAACAGGGGATTACTGTAGCATGACACTGTGGGTGTTACAAATCTCCTCCACTACAATAAATCTCGTCCCGAGATTTAAGTGGGGAAGTAAAGAGTGACTTCGGGAGAACTGACTCTTATAGGGTTAATTATATGATGAACAATTCAGGGAATGAGGCAGAAGTATCTCTCGAGTTGAAAATTAATAAAACATCGAGAGCAAAGTAATAGGGTATAATAGGAAGTTTTAAGTGGATGGACAAATGATTGATACCTAAACCGAGTGTGAGAAAGGGGTTCAGAGAATCAGGAATAGATCATCTCTCGGACGGTGGCTCGTGACAACACACAGGGCCAAGAGCAATTGATACTTTGGAATATGGGATATACTAGAGAGTCAGGTTCCGATCCTGGGACCTGTGGGTTATGGGCCCACCATGTGGGTTAACATAGAAGGAGCGATGACATCTTGCACGGTCATGATAGCAAGGCCTGTCAGATGGTAGCATGCCAGTTATGTCGGCAACAACGTCGGTACCAAGGGCGAGGGACGAAGAGAATCATTTTCCTGCTCGTGGAACGAGGCGGGCCAATAGGCAAAGTTCTCGTCCATCGGTGGTTACCGGAATGTCAACGGCAATAATAACAGGGTCTTTACTGACAGAGTTGTACATTGAGGTGCTTACCTAAGCAAGAAATTATCCCTACTGAGATAAGTTAGTTTACCGGAAAGGTTAAACAAAAGGATGGAAAGGAAAAATATGGTTAGTATAATAATCAGAACAATGGAAATGAAAATGTGTTTAAACACAATTATCAAGAGTATATCCTTCCCAAGGACAAGCAGAGCATGATATCCATGACAGGATAGAAGTATAAAACCATTTAGGCAAGGGGAAGGAAATTTCATGACATTACCCATACAACGGTGTTTGGATCACTACTAGGAAAAGGCCTACTAGTGGCGCACCTGTTTTGCCTACTAATGGCGCACTACAGGTGCGCCACTAGTATCACGCCATTAGTATTTTTTACTAATGGCGCACCATGCAGTGCGCCATTACTATAGCCCACGGTGCACCATTAGTATGCCTCCCAGGGGGCCATATATACCCATGTGCTTTGGCATACTAATGGCGCACTGTTGGATAATGCGCCATTAGTGTGCTCTGGCTTACTAATGGCGCACTATGTGGTGGTGCGCCACTAGTATGAATATTAGGGATTTTTTTCTTTTCTGATATTTTCACAGGTTACAAAATATATTATTGGACAGAATATAGCTAGCACCACACAACAACAACAGATTCATTGAATACAATAGAAGATTAGTCTCCGAATACAATTCATCATATTAATGTCCGAATTTAAAATACCGAACAAAGTTAGAACATTACAAGTCTCGAAACCGCGAGTAGCGAGTTTGTCTTCACATTACAAGTCGGTATCGATCATCTAAACTACCATCACATAGAAGAGAGCTGCGATCATCACGATGACCATAATCGCGATGAAACTGGTCTTCATCCGGTTCCTCCAACGCTCCCTCCTCTCTCCCGCTAGATAGCGCGCGTATCTAACTTCCGCCTCCGCCCTAGTGGTGTACCCTTTGTAACTGTTACCGCTGAAACGGTGAACCTGCCTCCGACACTCCTCCCAGTCGTCGTAGACTCCGGGAACCTTACCCTTGTACACGACATACGACGGCATCTCTATGCACTAGCCAAACAAAACATTAGTAACAATTCACAAACAATACATAAGCAATATATAAGTATGCAACAGAAGGATCGGAAGAGAAAAGCAACACATTAATAGCACGATTCATGGTCCTAGTAATAAATAGCATCGATTACATATAAGTTGAACGACTGTCCAAACCAAGGAGACATACAAGTTCATTAAAGTTTAATTACAACATGAGCCAATTGATGTTTCCGAACAACACATAGCATCACTACTTTCGACTCGACTCAGGGATCGAAGCGTGGATGAAGCCGCCGTCTCTCGTGATGGTCATGAAATCGCGGGCGTTGTCAGCCTGCATTTGTAGCCTTGTGTCTATCTCACTGTTGGACGGTTGATATCTGAGGTAGAACTGCCCCGAGGTACGAAGGACATCTTGACGGATGATTTCCACAAACTCCGACTAGATGCGAAAGAATTCTTGTCTGATGTCCGCGTCCTGGATTGCCGACAATCTTGGGCCCAATCTTTGAGATTATTTGGTAGCAGAAGGTGATTATGGTCCCGTACGATCGCCCGCATGTGATAGAGGGCGTAGTAGGCATCCTTATGATTGCCAGGCAGCTGCTTGACGCAGGGGAATATCGTAGTGTGGGCGAACACGTGCTTGCCGTACCTATGAACTGGCCTGGTGAAGGTGCCTCCAGATCTGGCGTAGCCGGGGAGAACACCATCAAGAACTTTCTTGATATTTGTGTAGTCTTTCTTCGACTGACGGTCCGAGTCGAAATATGTGGCCATGGAATATTTCGGGCTTAAGAGGAGGAGTGTGCAATGTTTGTCACTGCATAAAACACGGAATCTTAGAAAAAAAAGAACGATCAAAATCTAAGAAATCATATGTTACGGGGCGGTGAGGGGATGACTTACTAGGGAAAGTAAGGGACGAGGAAGTTATCCTTATCTGGGTTTGCCAGAATGACGCCTTCGAGGTAAGAACTCGCGATCTGCCGGTCCCCAGCGCTGCCCAAGATCTTGGCACGCATGTAGAAGGGGTCGATTATCATGATGTCCGGGGTCTTGTCTCTAATGATCCGCATCTCCATACTCAGCGAAAATAGCCGAACGAAGGTGTAGTGCAGCGGATGAAGGTTAAACATAGCGAAGATGTCATCAAACCGCAGGACAATCGTACCCCCGATGGCTTTATCTGGGGTCTTGTCTCTAATGATCCGCATCTCCATACTCAGCGAAAACAGCCGAACGAAGGTGTAGTACAGCGGATGAAGGTTAAACATAGAAAAGATGTCATCAAACTGCAGGACGATCATACCCCCGATGTCGCCATCCACAAATCCCTTGCCCTCTGGCACCTTGGCCACGAAAACCGGGTATGTCACATCATTCTCGGAGAGACGCCGCTTCTCCAAAGAAAGAACACTATCATGCAGACTCCGCATAGCACCGGTGGCAGCATTGAGTAGATTAGTCGGTAGCATCGGCCTACCCGCCACATGCACCCTCCTCGAGATATCCTTAGGTGAAGGTGGACCGTCCTGAGCACGGATCATACTCGGTGCTGGCTGGCTAGCACCCTTGTTACTCTTTCTTTTCCGTCCCTTCTTCTTCTGCTGTAATGGGATCAAGTTCTGCTCACAGGCCACCTTCTTGGGTGTGTTGGGGCTGATAATAGTTGGCACCTCGGCTATCTGAGGCTCGGTGAAGGCGGCAGCTGGAGGCATCTCTTGAGAACTACATGCCAGACGATGCCTGTTGCAATTTGGTTTCTCCACGGTACCAGCATGATCACGGTCATCTTTTTCAGGGTCGGGTTCTTGAGAAGGAGGCCCAGGAATTCGTCACTGTACCCATGTTTAGCAAAGTACTTATCGACGTTGGTAAATGTATTGTCGTCGTTGTCGTCGTCGTCCGGATCCTGTGCCATATGCATGTTCGGATCCTGTGCCATATGGATGTCCGACATGTCCGGTAGCGTTGCGGCGGTCTTGCCATGGCTTGGCGCTGGCACGACTGGCGGTGTTGTCTTTGGGCTGGTGTCCCCCGCCCCCAAACGAATCTGGCTCTTCGGCCAAAGCAGGGCCAGCTTAGGTAGGCGCTGAGGGCCATCACATCATCTTCGTCGGCCCCGGCGGGTCGAATCGGAGGTAACAACTCGTCGCAGCCTGGCAGCACCCGAACCAGTTGAACCCTATACACGATGGGTGGCATCGGATTACCGTGGAACACGGGGTTTCCCGGTTGAACGATTTTTCCCTTGGTGACATCGACCAATTCGTCGTTCACGAAGTGCAGGAGAGTGCACGAAACATCGGCGGCACCCTGCGAAAACATGTAGGGCGTCAGGGATGCCCAGTCAAAGGCAAGGAGATGAAGTCCTCAGCCGAGAGGCTTAATTAGTTACCGTGATGATGGCGTCGAGCTCGGCTAATGTCAAGGCACCGCCAACGACGGGCATGCAACGGACAGAGGGGCCGCTTGCTGCCGAGGTGCCGGCCGGCGTACACCCAGGTGCATTAAGCTCCAATGCCCGTCCCGGCGTCGGAGACACCAGTACCGCCTCCGCCGGAGACACCAATGGCGCCGCCTTCGCGTTGTGCGAGTTGCTGGCCGTGAAGCTGGGAATCGGGGGTGGACCCTATTGGCTTCCCACAATCCACGTCGTCAGCCCATGAATCAAGGTAGGCATAATGCCGGTGAGCGTCGATCCCAGTTGTTGTTGCACTTGCTCTTGGACAATCTCCGGAATCCGTGCCACTTGTGCCTTGAGTTCTTGAACCTCGCGCGACTGGCTTTCCAAGTTGGTCTTTCTCTCCTTTCGCCCACCAGCGTTATAGTAGGACGGCCATTTTGTGGACAAGCCTTTGCCGGCCACACGACTAGCTGGCGATGGCTTACTGAGCTTATCCTTGTTTTTCTTTATGTTCAACGCCCTATTTAGAGTGTTGTCCCAAGGGGTGCTCCGAGACGACCCCGCGCTACTGGTTTTAGTCTCCTCCGGAAGGAATGTGAACCATTTAGAAATTTGTCTTCATTAATTCGAATGCAACCATATGGAGCTAATTACGCGGGGGTGTATTCCTTACCAGAACAACCTCAAGCGCCCTGGTCTTCGGATCCGTGGTAAGCTCATTCGTTACCGGGTCCTCCTTGTACCGGGCCCTGACATAGTTCCTGGTCTGATTGTCACGGTATTTCTCGAAGTGGGGAGGTAGGCCTTGCTTGGCACGCTCCGCATCCTCCTTGTCCCATATAGGCTCCGCCACTCTGTAACCGCCGGGACCGAGTTTGTGTTCCCCTAAGTTCAACTCCCGCATTTCTTTCCCCCACTGACTTGATTCGGTGGTTGCGCTGCTCTCGCACTTGATCTTGGATTCCTTGTAGTCATCTTCACTGATCGAAGGATTTTTCACCTTGATCTTCTCATAAATATCACCTTTCTCAATCATTGTCTTCACCGCGCTTCTCCAAGTAGACAGGGCCGTGCTCATCCTCGTGAGGGCAGCACTGTTCACTTTATTCCCTGAGAGGCGTGTGTTTTCAAATTCAGCGGGGAACTTGTATCGTTCGTGCAGCTCTCTGAAGAGGAGGGTGCGCAAATTCCCTCGGTCCTTATGCCTTAGGTTCTTGGTGTTGATCGAGACAGTGCTCCAGAGAATGCACCCAAGCTGAAGCGAGTACCCCTTGACTATTTCTTTGGGCGTCGTTGGATGCCCGTCGGAGTTCACTTGAGTAAATTCCTCCTTGAAGGTGCAGAGCACGTTCGGGCGCCGGTCCTTTCGTTGCCTCGTCGGTTGGCTGCCATCTGTGCATGCGCTGGCATCTTCAGTGGTGGCATCTTCGGCGGCACCATCAGTGGTGGCATCCTCGGCGGCACGATCAATGGTGTCATCCCCGACGCTACTAGGGGTTGTGTAGTCAGGATCGGTGTCTTCCACGGCGTCCTCATAGCGGTGAGGTTGTTCCTCCATCTCCTGGGATAGCTCCCAGAATTGCTCGCCACCCGAACCGCCGGCCTCATTGTTGTGGGCCATGTTTTGCTCTAAATAGGAAAAAAGTTTGGTCAAAAAGTTGGTTATTGTCAAGGAACAAGACCATGGTCTCATCATTTAGGGTTTGTCGACAACGAGGCATCCTAAAGGCTAATCTTTTATCATTTAGGGTTTGTCAACGTTGAGGCACCCTAAAAGCCTAAGCTTTCATCATTTAGGTTCTTATCGACACCGAGGCACCCTAAAAGCCAAGGTTTTATCATTTAGGGTTTGTCGACGCTGAGGCCCATGCATAACACAAGAGGCAGCTGATCCTACTTAATTAAGTACTAAGATACCCCGGCCCATGCATTAGTAGCAAGTACCCCATATGTCCGATTTTTTTAGCAAAGTCATGCTAAAATTCATGGAAAATTTTAGCATGACCTTTGCTAAAAATAGGACATATGGGGTACCCGAATTTGCCAGAACGGAAGTTAATCGACATTCCGACAAACTCAAGGGCCTCTCGGTGTACCTGCAAAATCATCACGACACTATGGTCGTAGACAAAACCCAGCAAACTAGCGCCACAATGTGCCTTTACTTTCATATGGATGAAAAGGCCACAGACCATATGGTCCTCTACTTTCATATGGACAAAAATCAGCTCAACTTATGTGAGCTTCCATTCCAGATCTAATAGGTCACCCAAAAAAGTCATCAATAGTTTTAGCTGAAAAAAAATCATGGATTGTTGTTAACTGAAAATTAGTGAAAGAAACTGTTGCTGATCATGGATTACTGTTAATTAAAAATAGAGCATCTGGCTTGTCTTATCATGTTCAGTAAGTCCACAAAAATGAATAGGTTCAGTAAACTTGAAGTACTCAACACTGAACATGGTTCAGAGCTCACTACACTACACTACATCGTGCAATGGTTCAGACCTCACTACACTAGAACAAGCTCACTACACTACACTACACATGCTTAAACTCTGAACATAAACAAACACCAGCAATGCAATATGTAAACTACCTCTGTTTCTAGGCAACAAGAGTTATCATCAATGCTTTTGAGTTTATTAAGTACCTTCAGTTCTGAGCTTTAAATGTCAAAAGAGCTTCACAGAATCTTGAATCCTCCAAATTACTCTTAACAATTCTGCATTGCACAAAGGCAGCAATGAGCCAATGATATCAATATCAATAATAGGTGCTTATATTCTCATAACGTCAGTATTAGTTAACCAAAATTCAACCTACAGAGTTCTAGTATAGTGAGTAACCCCCAATCCTTTTAATAGAAGCACAATTAACAACAGAACTAGGGAGTCTAGGACAATGCCACCATATAGAATTTGAAGGGAAAACATTCTTCCAGAACCTTCAAGCCATAATCATACATAGAGTGGCTGATCATATAAGCAATATTTAAATAAACATCAACTAAACTTGATGACAAGAAAAACTACAATCATATTGATACAAACTAGAGCATATAGCAATAGTAAATTGCTGCTCCATATAGCAATAGTAATGCACCTAATCAACATTGTAGAGCATCCTGTTACAAAATTGTTCTGATCCTGCAAAGAATAGACTTAACTGTTCGATGCAACATTCTATAGCAATGTGTTTCAGAACGCTAATCTTGCATAGCAGTTTTACAATAGGTTTCAGAACAATATGATCTCTAGACGCACTAGTCATTCTTCTTGGGCACTAGTCGATGAGGTGGGTATTCACTTGGTGGCTACACGCCAGAGCAGTACGCCGATGACCTGTACCACGGTCGAGGGGAGGGAGGGTGGGAATGGGGAGGAAGGGTGAAGAGGGAGGAAGGAGGAGAGGTACCTGGGCGGGCACGGCCGATCGCCGGAGGGGTCGGGGTCGGGATCGTGGTTGGTGGCGGCGTCGAAGGGATGGCTCGAGGGCGTCCGAGCTCGTCCTGGTCCTCGTAGTCGAAGAGGAAGATGGCGGCGGTCCTCCTGGGCGCCTCTGTTGGTCGTGGGGAGGCCGGCTGCCACGTGCTTCGCGGGTCGGGGGGCGCGGGGGCGGCGGCGCAGGGGAGCGGGGGCGGCGGCGCAGGGGAGTGTCGGTGGGAACGACACCTATGGGATCACAAGAATTCCTACTGTGGTTAGCGGGGCGCGGGGTCGTGAGAAGAGCGGATCAAACAGATAGCACACGGTTCGTTTATCCAGGTTCGGGCCGCGAGGATGCGTAAAACTCTACTCCTGCTTTGGTGGATTGTATATCTGTGTTCTTGAGCTAGCTATGGGGCGTGAGGAGCTCCAAAAGCCGAATCCTTCCTCTGGTCGCCTCGGGCCTCCTTTTATAGAAAAAAGGGGTTTCCACAGTGGCACACAGTAGCTGGAAAGGGTACAGTGTTGTGAGGTTATCCCTCGCATCACATGACAAGGCGCATTTAATGCGTCTTGCTTAGGTGTCCTTGCTTTATCGAGGACGGGGGAGAAACCTGTCTCGTCCGTCGCTGCTCCTTCTTGTGTCGACACGTGCCCTGGCCAGCGACGCCTGCGATGCCATGTAGGTAGGCAGGCAGCCGAGGTGGCGCCGTGGTGGGTCTTCACGAAGATCTGCATGCCGCCACGCAGGTGCCTGCCCAGCTGGTTGGGTCGGCAGCTACATGCATGCGGTGGGGGAGGTTTAATTGGCGTGGGCCTGATGGTGGCCCTGCGGGTGTCCTCGGTAAGGGCCTTGCCGGGGCCCCGGCAAGGGTCTTGCCGAGGCGCCTGCTGTCATCCCCGGCAAGGCGCTTGCCGGGGGCCTTGTGGTCTTCCTCGGCTGGGATCCCGCCAAGGGTTGTCATCTCCTTAGTGCATATCTGATCTTGAATGTCTTCACAAAGATCTGCATGCCGCCACGGGGATGTCTCCCGAATCCTTGCCCTTTGGGGGCAGTGGACTCAAGGGTGATTTGCTCCATAGGCGCGGGATGAGTCGCCGTGACAAGGGTCTTGCCGGGGCTCCTAGAACTGTCTCTCGGCAAGGATCTTGCCGGGGGAGTCCGCTTCGTCCCCTTTGCTCTTCGTGGTCTTGGCCTTGGCATTGTTCTAGTTCTCTTGAGCTTCGGTCTTACCCTGGCTCACCTCCCTTGCCTTGCTTGGTGTGGTGGTATCCGCGGCTCAGACCGCCCATGCACAGTTATAGGGGTACAAAAAGTGTACCCCTCTTTTTGTACACCGACAGGAGCCCCCGGGCCTGGGCCACACATAAGCGCAACGCGTTGTTGGGCTAGGCCCAAAAACGGTGCGCGGGCAGGCGGGGCGGTTTTTACCGCGGTAAGATTCTTTGCGCGCTGCGCTTCCCACGATTCCCGCGCGTGGCGTGGTGTGGGGAGGCGTGCGTGACATGGGCGGCATGCGTGGGGTTGGTTCCCGCGGGCATGCATCACATCACAGTTAATGTGAAAGGAGGCGGCCTGTGTTTTCCCCCATAAGAAGGAATAACCGTGGGTGCGCTGCTCACTTTCTCCTCTTTCCTCGTGCCTTCTCCAATCTCAGAGCTACCGTTTCCTCTCTTCCTTCCCTCCTAAGCTTCAGTCGTCGCCCGCCGTCGTTGCTTCGCCATCCCCCTCCCTCAGTCCTCTAACTTTCTTAGCCGCCATGGCGCCCAAATCCGCCAAGGGCAAGGGGGTGGCTAAGGGCGCTGGGACTGTGGAGCCGCCGGAGAGTGCGCTATTGGGGGACCAGACGAAATCCACCTTCTTCTTCCCCTCGATGGTTGATGTTCGTGAGCTCTGGGCCTCCTTCAGGCCTCTATGGGGAGTGAAGGCGGGGGGAGAGAATTTGGGACATCCGACGACGCGCGTCATTCCTGCCGCTTGCGCCGATCCTGCCCCAAATCAGTATCCCTTTTTCGTCGATTATCTTTCTTGCGGGTTATGTCCCCCTTTTTCCGATTTTTTCTGCGACATCATGCACACCTTCGGCTTTCGCCTCTTGGATTTTACTCCGAATGCGGTGGCGTGCATGGCTTTCTTCGCGCATCTTTGCGAAGGCTTTGTCGGGGTGCAGCCCAACACGACACTCTTCCGCCATTATTTCTCCCCTTGGATCCAACCGGGAGGTGCCGTCTCTGGTTGCATCACCTAGATCCCAAGATCCAAGGGGGTGTACCCGGACGGTGCCGTGAAGGAGAGGTGGGAGGAATGGCATGGCCGGTGGTGCTGCATTGAAGATGAAGACCCGCCAGAATTCTGCAAGGTCCGCCGAGTGCCGCCGGTCCGCGGCAGCGATTGGAGTGATGTCGACGTCGCCGACGGGAGGCTCACTGTCGCCACCACCAGGATTCTCCAGCTCACCCAGGCTAGACTCACCCTTGAGATGATCGGGGCGGACTTCATTCGTCGCCGTATCGCCCCGTTGCACAACAAGGGGAGGCCAGCCTAGCTTTTTACGAATCCGGCTGACATTATGCGACTCCTCCCTGGCCTCGAGCACAATTTCACGGTGATGGCGCATGCCCACTTCTTCCAGCGGCTTTTTCAGCTTGATGTGGGTCGCAACGGCGAGGTCGAACGGACCGGCAAGGCCGCGAGGGCGGCCGCAAAGGTCGGCAAGGCCATCAAGGGGCTGTTTTCAAGTTTCCAGCGGGGGTGGTCCCGTTGTGCAATAATTGACGTCGGTCCGAGATCATCGCTATGATGCCGGACTGTAACACGCACGGCCCTGTCCCGAGCTGGAAGGAGCCGAAGAATGCTGATGTGCAGCAATTCTTTGACACCCTGATCGAGGTGTATGTCAATGCTGACGCTGAGCGGTGGTTGTCATGGACACCACCCAGGCAGAGCTGGACTACATCGCCACTAGGGCGAGGGAGGCACAGCTTGCCATGGTGGTCGGCAGTGCCGGGGGTGTGGAGGACAAGGCCGCAACGGCTGTGGAGGAAGAGGAGCTCACCCGGTGGGCGGCGGCCTTCGGGGAGGTTAGCAGCACCGACACGGGAGCTCTGCTTGTCGATGATGCGGCCGACGAGTCATCGGGGGAGGAGGATGTGGCGGAGGGCTCGACGCCAGCCAGGGGAAGAGGGCGAGTCCTGCGACGGGTTGGCTCTGGCGAGCCGGTCTGGCCCCGCAGGGCTGCGCGGCCTCAATTGATCCTGGAGGGGTCCGGGCGTCATACAAGGGCCACGGCAGCGAAGAGGCTGACGAAGTCCGCTAAGAAGAAGAAGACAACTGCCCCTTCCCCATATGGGCGCGCACAAACCCCGCCTTCTTCGCCTCCTCCGGCAGATGTCGACTCGGATGCTGACGCGGAGCTCCCTTTTGATCTTGGGCCTCTCAGCCCGAAGAGGAAAAGGGAAGTGGTGGAAGAGGAGGAGATGGATGACGAGTAAGTACTCCATTCCTTACTGCCATTTCCATTCCTCTGAATTAAGTCACTCATCTTGATCCATTTTTGCTTTTGCGGGGATGCAGAGACGTTGGCCCAGAGGGTGAAGAGGGCGAAGGCCTCGGTGAGCAGTTAGCCCCCGGCTGGGGCTTCAAAGACGCCACTGGTGGTGTTGAGCAGCTCGAACAGCAGCCTCCGGCACAGCCCCTAGCGTAAGTTCGTCACCCTCCTCTTATTCGACACGTGGTAGGCATTCGATGCTATGGTGTTGACCTTGTCGGGTTTGCAGGAGGGGAGCGGCAGCAAGAGGAGCCACAGAGGGCTACCCCCAACACACCACCCCATCGACTACGCCGCCACGAGGGGCGTCCCCAGCAAGGGCATCAAGCACGGAGCCCACACCCATGGAGGAAGAGGGGAACTTGGGCGCCGGTGACTCTGCCACGGCGCCAAATGCTGGCGGGGAGGGGACTTCTGCTTCACAGCCTGGCACTGGTGAGTCGCCTGTCCTCCATCTCTGTTTTTTCCTTATCCTTTTTCTTGGCTTTAATGCTCCCATTACTACCCAGGCCCTCCTTCAATAGGTATGGAGGACGTGGATACTGTTGTTGGGAATATTGCTGAGGAGGTCGCGGCGGAGGCTGACAGGATTGCCGTCGAGGAGGCCGCCAGAGATGCTGACGAGGCTGCCGCTAATGAGGCCGCCAAGGATGATGCCGACGACACCGCTGCGGGGGCCGCCATGGCGATCGGCGAGGCTTCTGCCGAGGGCGCCAGCGATGGGCCCGCCGGGGAAGCTGGCAAGGCCACCGCCGAGGAAGAAGTGGTTGATGATCAGCCTCCTTCCTCCCCAACCTCGGGCCCCGGCAGATACCTGAAGGTGGGCGACGATCTTTTCGTCCATCTTCCAGGCGCGTCAAGTTCCCGAGCACCCGCCGAAGGGGAAGTCTTTGATAGCGAGGTGCTTGCCGCCACCGGTCTCGAGGTTGTCGATGAGCCGGGCGTTGGTGGCGATGGTTCTCCAGAAGAGCAGCTTTTTCATGCCATGGGGGCCAATTTCCAGAAGCTCCAAGCGCTCTACCGTGCTCGCCTAGACAAGGTCAAGTCCAGGATGGCAACGGTGGACAACGCGGATGTGGACTTCAAGGTGCGCGTTGCTGAGGCGCAGACCTGGTTTCACCAGACTCGTGAGGAGCAGAGGGCCTTTCAGGAGGAATTAGCCAAGCGCGATGTAGAGCTCACCATGAAGATGGCTGACATCGAGAAGGCCCAGGAAAAGGCGGCGAACTTGGCTGCCGCGGCCGAGGCCGCCCGGAAGCAGCATCAAGCCGCATTGGATTCCTAGGAGGAGGACCTCTCATTGCATGAGGCGAAGCTTGCCACAACGCTCCATGGCAAGGATGAGGAGCTCGAGGCCCTTGTCGTGCGACGGACTCGCGAGCTGGAGCAGAGGCACAAAGAGGCACTCAATGCCCAAACTATGGCCCATGCCGGCAAGGTGAAGGAGTTGGAGGTAGAGCGGGACGAGCTGAAGGAGCAGGCCCTCAAGCTGTCCAACGAGAAGAGCACGCTCAACAGCGCCTTGGTAGAGGCGCAAGGAGCGGTCATCAACAGGGATGGGGAGCTCGAAGCGCAAAAACTCCATCAGAGATCTCAAGCTGAAGCTGGAAAATCTCGAGAAGATCTTGTTGGAGAGCACGGCTCAGGAGGAGACCTTGACCAGGAGTGACGGTGTCCTGGACTAGGGGGTACTCCACATGTCATCTCCCGATCTATTAGATTGGGCCGAGGACCCCCGTGGCCGTATACTCATGGGCCAGTTCGGACAGCTGCTGCATACAAGGAATATTCCACAAGACTTGGAGATCAAGACAAGGACTTCTCCCCACCGGCGTATTCGACTAGGACTCTTGTTAACCTAGGCCTCTGGTGCATTATATAAACTAGGGCCAAGTTAGTCGATATAACATACACATCAACAATCATACCATAGGCTAGCTTCTAGGGTTTAGCCTCTCTGATCTCGTGGTAGATCAACTCTTGTAATACCCATATCATCAATATTAATCAAGCAGGACGTAGGGTTTTACCTCCATCGAGAGGGCCCGAACCTGGGTAAAACTTCGTGTCCCCTACCTCCTGTTACCATCCGGCCTAGACGCACAGTTCGGGACCCCCTACCCGAGATCCGCCGGTTTTGACACCGACATTGGTGCTTTCATTGAGAGTTCCGCTGTGTGATCGACAAAAGGATCGATGGCTCGTCTGCAGATCAACTGCGACTTCGGCGTCTTCGTTACCAGTTCGACTGGTCACCTTGGTTCGACCAAGAATTGCGCCCCGTGTTCGGATCACCATGATCGGATGAGGACCTTCATAAAACTTCAACTCCGATCTCTATCAAGATCATGGAGGAATTATCTATGGAGCTCGGGGGCTCAACGTCAACATTGCCCTCGAGCGACCGTGCTATTTTTTTGGACAGCGAAGTCGTATCTGCCGCCACCACCTCCTCGGGTATCGCTTTGACGATCGCTTTGGTGGAATTGTGCGGAATTGGGTCTATAACAACCTTGGAAAATTTTGTCGAGTTCCGATGGAGGAATCTCTGGCAATGCACGATATACCGGAGCCCTATCAAATCTGGATGGGAATTTGGATGAGTTTAGGGCGTGGTGTGCAGCTTCTAGCTCGGACATTCTTTGGAAGATCCAACCGTTTATCGGCTGAGGAATTCCTATATCTACCACCTCTCAAAATTTCAGTTCGATCCGACACTCCAAACTCCGGGAACCTTCCGATTAGGGCATCACTTTTTGGATCTGTTTTCTGCGCGAAAACGAATCCGACCCGAGTTCATCTTTTTTATGAACAGGATTTCGGACATCCCTTTTGAAGGAAGTTTTGTATGGGGTATCGTGTTTTGTTGCCGAACACATCCCACTAACTTTAAGATCTTTTGAACATGATCTTCAACATCTTGCTGGTGTCAAACCAGTCCGACAATATTACTCCATGGCTGCCGACCTGCGCTAGACACGGCGCCACTTTGTTGAGCCGAGCTCAACTTCTTCGGATCATCATCTCGGTAAGCCGAACAAGAGTCCGGCATCGCGAAGGATAAATCATCACCAACGTTACCGCCCCATGGATTACACATAGTGGGCATACCGGCTTCGCCGCACAGTCACTTCATCAAGCCGGCATCGACCACGTCACGGCCTGCATCGACATGGCCGCACTATTGCTTCTTCAAGCTGGTGTCCATCACGCCGACCTACTTCGACTCATCGGCTGGCATCGAGGCTTCGACATCTCGGCTGGACCGGGGGCTTCACCATCTCTTCATCAACCTACTCCGGACACTTCGGCGTCACTAGCCAACCAGCTCCGTCACATTAGCTGGACCGAGGGCTTTGCCTCGGCGAGCCAACCTTTACCAGCATTGCCATGCCGTCGTTTTATCATCCATCAGGCAATGGATGTGCAGAGCGAGTTCCAATTTTGGGAATCGCCTTCCTTCGGATTGCTACAACAAGTAAACCAGGTCTATCAAATGATGGCCGCATTAACAACGGTCGCGTGGTGGTTCGGTCAGTCTCCGTACATAGTACGGCGAACGCCGCATTTGGAACTCGGTCCGGCTTGTGAATTCAGGCTTTGCCACGCCTTTACCGCATCATGCCGACGCCCTACATCGACATTGACTTCAGCGCCAGGCCATATTTCTTTTATTACTCACTTTGCATAAATTATTTATTATGCAATGTTTTTTTTAATTATCATTATTACTATTATCTTCGGTTTGCACTATTTTTTGTGCAGAGGAAAATGATCCAGGGACTTCGGCATCACTCTGCCGGTCTGCATTGACCGTGCTATGTCACCACTTCGGCGTGCCGAGCTCTCCGCTCCGCCACCTCGGGACCAGCTTGGGGGATGGAACCTGGCCCCGCATAAAGCTCGGACCGTGTCATCAATACCGAACACATTAACCAGCTAAGTCGCTTTCATGCTCAAAGCTTTAATTTCTAACTTGTGTTCGGTTCGACCAAGCATTATACTTTTTTGGAAAGTATGTTGCTTGTAAAAAAATTTCCTTGTCCAAGCTTTGTTTGTGACGCATAAATTCAAATACCCAATTCATTTGGGGGCTTCCTTCATGAAGTTTTGCCTCTTGCATATGATTATACTTGTACGGCTTCGTTCCTTGTTCGTGTATTACGCCACAATATGCACCATATTGACTTAAGCGATTTGCAAGCTGGGTTGCCTCGCTCCTGTGTTTACCCCTACGTTCCCGATTGTTCGGCCAGGGAGTAAAGGGAGCACCTCTGCGATTGTCACGATCGGGTCACCCTACGTTCCCGATTGTTCGGCTAGGGAGTAAAACTTCGTGTCCCCTGCCTCCTGTTACCATCCGGCCTATACGCACAGTTCGGGACCCCCTACCCAAGATCCGCCGGTTTTGACACCGACAAGGAGCCCGGAGGAGGAGAAGCAGCTGTGGGCGAACGAGGCCGCCTCCCACCAGGAATATGTGGCGGGCGAGAACAGATGGATCAGCCATCTGGAGGACGTCGCCGGCAGGGTCACCTTGCAGTTGGCCACCATGGGGATGCCAAACGTGAGGTATGCCCCTGAGCGTAGCAGGACCGTCAACGCCAAGCTGACCCAGTTCTTCGAGGGCATCCTTGGAGCCTTGGCTTATCTTCACTCCAGCAGAGCGACCACGTTGGCCGGGGAGGCCCGGCGACTTTGCCGGAGGGTCATGACCAAGGTCCTCACCAAGATGGCATACTGGAATCCTGACCTTGACTTCGAGGCCGCGATGAATAGCTTGCCGGATGGTACTGACCTCACGGTGCTCAAGGAGCGCATCAAGCCCATCATCGACTGCATCGACAAAATCAAGTGGGTGGAAGGCCAGCGCCGGGATTAGGCATCCCGTTCTTCTTCGCCGCTGCGGGTTCCCGACCAAGACAAATTTTATCTTTAGTTAGAATCGCAGCAATGATGTGATGTAACATAACTTTTGCAGTACTCTTAATTTCATGCACGTTATTTCCCCGTTCAATTCCTCTTTGTATGTGCGACCTATGTCGATTGGGTAGGCTCGCCGGCGCGGAACCCCTAGCGGCGTTTTGGGGACGGATCCCCATGGGCCTGCTGGGTATGCGTGCTGCCGGACGAGCCACCTTTCCATTCTGAACGCGACCGCTCGAACTGTCGAGCTTGACTCAAGTCAGAATCGAGAGCGGTGTTGATCGCGGAAGGCTACTCTGCCATTCTCGACGCAGCCGCTTGAGCTGTTGAGCAGACTCGAAACAGGGCAAGGGCGTTGCCGATCATGGGAGAGCCCCCTGGCGTGCAGGTTTCTCATACAAAGGCGTGACATCTCCAGGGGGAATAACCTCATATAAGAAGGATAGACCAAATAAGGGTTCAGGGCAACTTAGCTTCTGTTGGCAATTGCCCGAGTGCCGATCTTCTGGCCTCCTTTCTTCTCCAAGGGTCACGAAGATGAAGGGGTGCCGGGCTAACTGCTAAAGCCGATTCTCACAACTTCTCCCCCTACCTGGCGCGCCAAAGATGTCGGTGGGAACGACACCTATGGGATCACAAGAATCCCTACTGTGGTTAGCGGGGCGCGGGGTCATGAGAAGAGCGGATCAAACAGATAGCACACGGTTCATTTATCCAGGTTCGGGCCGCGAGGATGCGTAAAACCCTACTCCTACTTTGGTGGATTGTATATATGTGTTCTTGAGCTAGCTATGGGGCGTGAGGAGCTGCAAAAAGCCGAATCCTTCCTATGGTCGCCTCGGGCCTCCTTTTATAGAAAAAAGGGGTTGCCACAGTGGCACACAGGAGGTGGAAAGGGTACAGTGTTGCGAGGTTATCCCTCGCATCACACGACAAGGCACATTTAATGCGTCTTGCTTAGGTGTCCTTGCTTTATCGGGGACAGGGGAGAAACCTGTCTCATCCGTCGCCGCTCCTTCTTGTGCCGACACTCGCCCTGGCCAGCGACGCCTGCGATGCCATGCAGGTAGGCAGGTAGCTGAGGTGGCGCAGTGGTGGGTCTTCACGAAGATCTGCATGCCGCCATGCGGGTGCCTGCCCGGCTGGTTAGGTCGGCAGCTGCATGCATGCGGTGGTGGAGGTTTAGTCAGCATGGGCCTGATGGTGGCCCTGCGGGTGTCCTCGGCAAGGGCCTTGCCGGGGCCCCGGCGAGGGTCTTGCCGAGGCGCCTGCTGTCATCCCCGGCGAGGCGCTTTCTAGGGGCCTTGTGGTCTTCCTCGGCTGGGATCCCGCCAAGTGTTGTCGTCTCCTTAGTGCGTATCTAATCTTGAATGTCTTCACAAAGATCTGCATGCCGCCACGGGGATGTCTCCCGAATCCTTGCCCTTTGGGGGCAGTGGACTCAAGGGTGATTTGCTCCATAGGCGTGGGACGAGTCGCCGCCGCAAGGGTCTTGCCGGGGCTGCTAGAACTGTCTCCCGGCAAGGATCTTGCCTGGGGAGTCCGCTTCGTCCCCTTTGCTCTTCGTGGTCTTGTCCTTAGCATCGTTCTAGTTCTCTTGAGCTTCGGTCTTACCCTGGCTCACCCCCCTTGCCTTGCTTGGTGTGGTGGTATCCGCGGCTCAGACTGCCCGTGCACAGTTATAGGGATACAGAAAGTGTACCCCTCTACCCCTCTTTTTGTACACCGACAGGGAGCGGGGGCGGCGGCGCAGGGGAGCGGGGGCGGCGGTGCAGGGGAGCCGGAGCGGGTGTGGCGAGGGAGGGAAGGGGATCTGGCGAGGGAGTGGGAAGGGGGGATCGGGCGAAGGGCCGGGTATCCAGCTATAGAGGGGGGAATGTTAGTAATGGCGCACCATCTAGGGGTGCGCCATAAAAACACTCATAGAAATGGTGCACCATTCTCTGGTGCGCCATTAGTAACTTTTTATCTGATAGCAATGGCGCACCCTCCTCTGGTGCGCCATTAGTAACTTCTTTTTTTCATTATTTCTTGTTGCATCGAATAATTTTTTTATCAAATTTGTTATTTTCATGAGGACTAGAACAGAAGATATCATCAAATATCATCAACTTTGTTTTTTTTAAATATCATCAAATTTGTTTTTTATTTTTAACTGAAAATATCATCAAATTTGTTATCTGAAAATATCATCAAATTTGTTAT